>NC_041358.1:6905382-7205382 GCF_900634415.1 Cottoperca gobio | reverse complement strand
CAAACCATCCGTGTTAAGAAGCGTGAAGACCTGTGGTGACGGCTGACTGACAAATGTTGAAAATGTCACAATCACTGGTTACAATACAAAAAAGGTTCAGTAGCATTTACACCCAGAAGGTCCCAAGTGTTAGATTGTGTTATATCAGCATGAACACCAGCAGGACACTCAGAGACCCACACCACAGCCACGGCTCCCTGATGCTGTTACAGATACTGTCCCATGCTTCTCGGATGCCCACCTCCAAACTCAGGCTGCCTGCTGTTGGGCCGGTCACGGCCCGGGACAGGGCCTCTGTCTGGGGGTCCGTCCCGCTGGACCAGGCCCTCCCTCAGCTTCTGGACCTCCAGGGTCAACCGCTCTACCAGCGGGAGACCGGAGGGCTCCACCATCTGCCTCTGGAAGTCCTGCAGAACACACACACACACACACATTGCTCTCTGAAAGGCTGGATAAGTACTGCCATGATTTGAATATTGGCTTCTTATATGGGAATGTAAAGATAAAAGGACAAACATATATCATAGACATAGAAATATAACAGAAGGATCCCGCTCTCTCTCCCCCTCACTGACCCTGATGATCTCCTCCTTCACATGCAGCGTCCTGGTGAGGGAGTCCTCCCTGCTAGCCTGACCCCTGCTCAGCTCCTGGCTCTCCCTCTCCCTCCTCAGAGCCAGGCGCAGCTCCTCCTGCATGGCCTGGAGCTCCACAGCCGAGTCCGAGTCTGACCTCGACCTGACACCCGAGCTCAGCTGTCTGCGGAGCTCCTGGAGCCTCCCTGTCTGCTCACCCATCACCTCACCGAGCCGGCTCGCAGAGTCCTGAAAGAAGATTCATGTCATTTATTTTTTTTCAAATACAACTTTTTATTGAACCTGAACCTGCTTCTACTGAGCGGCTCTGCTCTACCTGAATGTACTGGTCCCTGGAGCTGATGGTTCTGAGTAGATCCTGGACCTGCTCGTGGTGCTCCTGGGCCTGCTGGGTCCGATCAGCCAGCACTTCCTGGAAGAGGCGGTCTTTGAGCTGGAGGCGGATCTTCAGCTCCTCCAGAACGTCGCTGGGAGCTGATTGGATCTGAGCCAGTAGAGAGCAGCGCATGTCCTACAGCCGAGAGAAGAAGAAACATTAATCCACACAGGGAGGAAATCGAGAGAAAGAAACACTCAACATTCAACATTCAGCTGATGACATCGGTGGATTACTATCTGCAGTGTTTTTAATGCTTCATGTTCATATTTTGGTGATGTTTCCAGTTCATGATTCAAAGCCAACATGCGATGATCACTTTGACAATAAAGCTGCAAAGTTGTATCATAAATTTCCCACCTGTTGTATTAAACCGGTTTACCTAACATGATGTCATCCAGCAAAAAATATCCTTTTTATTCTCATTAAGATATCTTAGTTCTTTGAATGCTTTAAATTGCAGGTAACTGTGTAAATCCATTTCCTTTTGTACACTTGTTTGTACCTGAGCCTCCTGCGTGCGAGCGTGCAGCGCCGCCTGCAGCTGGCCTATGATGCCGTCTCTCTCTCTAAGGATGCTGCTCTGTCTCTCTCCACTCTCCTGCTGCTGCCGCTGGACGTTCCTCCAGGCGTCGCACACATGTTCCAGCTCCAGAGCCTTACCACGCACCAGCACCTCCAGGCTCTGACACACACACACACAAAACCAACAATGAGAGGTGGAGGTGGCAGAGTGAGTGAGTGGGAAAAAAAAGTGTGATTTGTGTGTTCTTACAGTGATGGTCTCCTCGTTGTTGGACAGGACGCAGTGCTGCCTCTCCAGGTCTCTCTCCTTCTCTCTGAGCAGCAGCCGAAGCCGACGAGTCTCCTCTTCTTTCTCCTCCACGCTGCGGAACTTTTCGTCCACCGCTCGCTGGGGGTTGGACCAAATAAAATGTCAATCATCACTGAAACTGACAGTTTAGGTTTGGCCAGGCCGGTATTAAACCACAGAGGATTTGGTTTGGACCTGAGCCTGGTGCCGTAATCACAAAGTATCTAGTTTTCCCACTAAGACTCTTTCAAAAGGGCACTAAAGGTTTATGGATTTTTATTCACAATGAGTGTTGGATGACCATCGGTGTGTGTGTGTGTGTGTGTGTGTGTGTATATGTGTGTGTGTGTGTGTGTGTGTGTGTGTGTGTGTGTGTGTGTGTGTGTGTGTGTGTGTGTGTGTGTTGTTTACCTCCAGAGCTCGGTCTCTCTCCTTGATACGCTGGCGGAGTTTCTGAAGCAGAGAGTCTCTCTTGTCCTTTGGATCCTCCAACAGCTCACAGTAGTCCTGGTTGAAAACAAATACTCAGTTTAGTTTAAGATGTAGCAGTTCAGGGAATAAAAAACAAACCACACCCCAATTAAAGAAAGTGAAACCATCAACAGAGACTCTAAATTCTACTGGAACAGATCTGAAAATTCAGTTTGGACGGAGTTGAGTTTTCTGTGAGCATCGAGTGCTCAGCAGACTGTATTCCTGGGACGTGCCCTCAAGAGGAATCCTGTGTATGTTTGCAAGTGTTGGTGCAGGTTTATCTAAACGCATAGAGCAGTCGTACCTCTATCAGCTGCTCTTTAGTCTGCAGGGACGTCCTCAGCTCTCTGACGGCCTTCTCTCTCTCCTCGTCCTGCCTCTGTCTCTTTTGCTCGCCCTCTCTCAGCTGCTCCTCTCTCTCCTGCAGGGCCGATCGGGCGTTCTCCAGAGCCAGCTGCAGATCCTGATCAGCACACAGTCAAAGTTAAATACAGACAGCCAAGATGCCAGGTCATCTTTAAGGGAGCAGCATCTTTACTTCCACTCATTTAAACACAAACCTGTTAAAAAAAATGAGTAAAAGAGTCACACTCCCGTCTTCCTCACCTGGTTGTGTCTCTCCGTCTCCCTCCTGTGCTGCAGCGCCCCCTGCAGGTCTTTCTCCAGCCTCTGCAGGGCTCGGCTCAGATCCTCCTGCGTCCTGCTTGCCTGCCGCTGCTCCCGCTGATCGGCCTGCAGCTCCAGCTGAGCCTGGAAGAGAGACGCCTGCAGAGCCAGCACCTCACTATGACCTCGAATACTGTCTGCACCCGACACCTGCGGGTACCACCCAGCGAGGAGGGAGGAAGAGACGGACAAACACAGAAGGGCAGAAAGGGACAGGTGTTAAAAGAGAAATAATGATTTTTTTTTTGCTTAAGCTAGATCTAAGGTTTCCTGATAGAACATTATAGTAAACCAGAAACAAGTCAATTCAGTATCTGTGGTCTGAATCTGTGTAATATTTTATTTTGTGAAAATATTTTGGTGTCATTCAGTGTCAGCATGGAGGACAAACCTGCAGCTGCTGCAGCTGGTTGCGGTTGGTGAGCTCTTTCAGAGAACACAGCATCTTATTCTGCTCCTCAATCACCCGATACAGCTCTGCAGCCTGCACACACATACACACACACACACACACACACACACACACACACACACACATATACAAACACAGTTTAAATGTGAAACTACGCATTCCATTTTGACATTCAGCTGTGTTCAATATTTTCTTTCTTTGTCGAAGTCTATTCCTTCCTGTCTCTTTCTGCCTGTCTGCATTTTTGCCTTTTTCATCCATCCATCCATCCATCCATCCATCCATCCATCCTTACCTCTGCCTCCTTGGAGTTGGCAGTATCAGTGATGTTCTGGATGTTTCGCTCCTGTCGCTGGGCTTCCTCTCGGGCCGCACGCAGCTCCAACTCCATCTCACCGAGACGCACCTGCAGCTTCTACACACACATACAACAAGCTTAGTACAAACCATCTCCGAGCTTTGCTGTAGACTTTAACGATGTTCAGATGGATGAAGAGCAGGCCTGGAGGTGTCAGTACCTGGTTCCTGGTCTCGCTCTCTCTGATCTTGGCCTGCAGCGAGCAGACCTGGTCCTGGGCCTTCTGCAGCTCACCCACACACTGACCTGCAGCGCTCTCATACTGACTGAGCTGGCCCTGCTGCTCATCAATCAGCCTCTGAAAGACAAAGGAGCAAAATACAGGTCAACTAACAATGAAGATGTGTAGGAGTTGTACTGTATGTGTTGTTCTTTTTCACCCTTGAAACTAACATTATTAATCAAAAGCGATAGCATATAGATTAATCAGTGGTGAAAAGTTGTAAACACACATGTTCATGTGTGTTGTGGCTGCAGCTGGTGTGTGAAGGATAGAGTGAAAGTGGAAAGTGATGTCAGTTCACTGTTGGATGACTTCCTGGGGAAGCGGTTGTTGCCACGGCAGCGTGTTGCTGACTTCCTTGTTTTTGTTTATATTTTTAGGATCTGTGTAATGATGTGAGTCACTCTGCCCTTTGGGACATATGTGCAACCTTTTCTACAGCTGTTTCAACTGGCTCCCAAAACAACACTGTGTCCCCAGAGTTTCCTAATAATCTAACGGTAATAACGAGTTATCAGGAAATGTGGATAATGTTGTGAGACAGCACATTTCAAAAGGACCAATTCACCATGTTAAGTTCAGAGAAATTCCCTTTTAAGAACAGCTCCAATTATATCCAAGTAAATATTTATTACCAAAACAAATGTTTTAGAGGTTAATGTCTGCCTCTATAGTACACGATTTACATTTAAGAGCTGACGGGATAATCTGCAAGCCACAAAGTAGAAAGTGTCAGACTCTGCAATGAGGCTACAAACTGTGTGATGTGGAGCCGTTTAGGACACATTTCTCACAGCGTGACTGCTACACACAACAACCACCAACAACCGCATTACTGGGAATACAACATGATGACACGCAGATTACACGGGCTGACGTGAATTACATTCAATTCATTCTGTTTGATTTGATACAAATGATGCCAGCTGTTGATTTTCTCAGCATTGCGATTCATCGGACATTTGTCGAGCAATCTGGCTTGCCTCAAAATGAATATGTTGAAAAAACTTGAGAACAAAGAAAATAAAATGTTTTGTCCCATCTCGCTCAGTGTGACGTACAATAAACCTCTAATATAGCCGTTACTGCATGGTGTGGAGAGATCTTTAATGATTGTTTTCTACTGCCAAATCTTGAAACAGACCTCTGGTATAAAAGAGAATCAGCAGTTAAAGGACATTTATTTCACCAGTATCTAGTTTGAAATGCTCTGGAGTCTCTCGTCGTGTGTAAATGTCCTCAGTCACTGCAGTGAGAGGTACAGAGCTGTCTCGTCTCGGCCTGTTCGCTCCTGACACACTGAACCACATTTCACACTAAGCATTAACATAACAATAGAAGTTATGATGCTGGATCAGACTGAGCCCTTCACACGGACTGACTGCCGCAGCGCTTGGAGACTGAACCCATGGCAACGGAGTTGTTGCTAGGATACCGACGAGGAAGAGTGCTTATGCTCCCCGAGAGAGTAACCAAGGCAGCGTTCAGCTTCGTCAGCGTTGAAGGAGATGAGTAGAACAGAAAAGCTCGTTCAGTCTGGATGGCGGGCGCATAAACAGAGAATTATTTGTTTTGACCTTCGTAAAAAAGGAGGCCTTTTGTATCAGCTAGACTGAGCCTTCATCAGATTTGTTTTGCTGTACTTTTTCAGTTTTTACAGATTTTCATTGAAAAACAACCTTGGTATTCTTCTAAACCTTTCTTTCCTTCCTGATACAAGTTGTTCGGTTTTAGTCTGATAATTACACTGATATTACCTTTCTGTGAGCAGTGATTTAGAGGAACATGACTACAAAAGGACACATCAGCTGTGTTTTACAGTTACCAGGCCCTCATCTCTCAGTAGAATATGATTCCACTAATACGTGAATAGGTGAGAACATGCAAAAAACAAAAGCCTGTAATTACACTTCTGCCATTGTTGCGTCAAATCATCAAATATCAGAAAGTACAGAATATTTGCACAGGAAATTATAATTTTACAGTTTAAGTTTTACTCCTGTAACTGTTCCATTAAGTTTGGGGGACTTGGAGAAGAGAGATTGAAATAAAAAAAGAACCTGCAGAGGCCGAGAAATCCTGACTTTTGGGTCCTTGAATGCGGCAATCTCCCAAAAACCAAGATTCTACTGTTTCATATAATGCAACTGAATAGCATTTGGGCCACCCATACACCCCGACCTCCTCCCTACGCAGACTATGATCATAAACATATTTGCCAAAAACAAACCCGGGAGACAATACGTTTCCCTCGAAACACAATTGACGGTGCAATTATGTTGTATGAGAAAGTAATTTTTAGGAGACCAGGCTGAAAGGAAAGACAACAAATCTGCAATGACAGGATCGGCTACAGTAAGGTCAGAAGACGTCCAGTAACTAGGTATTGTCGCTACTAAGCTACCTGCTGAAACGGCCCACACTGAACATAATCATCCAACCACTGCTCCTCCATCTCGGCCAGCTCCACCTGTAGCTCCTGCTGGGGACATGGGGTCATGACCTCCGGAACGGGCTGATGGGGGTACAACTCACAGTCTGCTGCCCCTCCACAGGACAACCTCAGTGGGATGGGGAGGGGAAGGGACAAGCCTTTGGTTTTGACAAGAACTGGGAGTCTGCTGCCTCTTTGAGGCTTCACTGGCCGGTAGTCCCAGTCCCTCAGGAGGCTCAGCAACACCTCAAGCCCAGAGAGGGAACTCTCACTTAGGGGTTTATCCCATAAAGTATCCCTTCTCGCTGGAACCTCCTCTGGATCTTTCTCTGGTTCAGTTTCTTCTCTTTCTTTGTGGTTCACAGGAAGGCAACTCACATCCACGGCGGTGTCGAGAGATTCCACAGACGATGACGGGCTGGGACTCGTCCGGTCAAACATGATCTTATCAGTGTCCAACTCAGCTAAGGAGGAATCAAAGGTGACAGCTGTAGCCTCGGACTCTCCGGGGATTCTGGCGGGGTCTTCGCCCCCCGGAGTGGCTGTTGAGTAGCGGGTAGACGGGCCACAAGATGTGCTCCTGCGCCCGCTCTTGCACCCAACCCTGCGAGGCACCTTACACACAGCCTCGTAGTCAGAATCAGCAACACGAAGCACTGCACAACCCCTGCACCGCCTCGGCTTCTGGCCAGAGAGAGAGTCTGCTCCGGGGCACTGGTGGTGGTGGTGGTGGTGAGTGGGGTTGTCTAGGGCAGGGTCCTCCTTATCAGCCCAGGATTCATACACAGAGTAAGTCAGATCATCCTGGATCATATCGGAGTATCTTCCATCCTGCAGAGCTGACAGATCCACCACCGGAGAGTCTTCGGACCCCACGTCAGTCTCAACGACGCCCACAATGGCCCCGGGCGGAACCACGTTCCCCTCCTCTGCGTTGTTCTTCCGGAACAGGCCTCCAATACAGTGCCTCAGCCGGTCTTTCTCTAGCAGCAGCTTGTGAAGGCGTTCCAGAGACAGCGCTTCCACACGGGCGATGACCGTGTCGAAGCGGTACATGCGGTCCAGCATGAAGGCGCACTTGGAGCAGGCGAACTCCCCGCGGCCATCCCGGGTCAGCTCGTGGCCCAGAGCGTGGGACAGCAGCACCTGTAGGTTGAGTTTGGCTGCCGGGTGGAAAATCCATCTGCGTTGGTTGCCGCAGAGCTCGCGGGCGCAGATCCTACACGCTTCCTTCATCTTCACCACGTCCAGCATCACAACAGCATGTAGCAGTGAAAAGACTCCTAATAATATAGCAGCGCTTTAAAGTCAATTCCTTTATTTCTTTTGTTGAATGTAAAAGGTGTCTTTGTATTGAAGGATGAAAGTGTTCAGAGTAATGTGCAAAATCTTTGCCTGGACTTTTGCACAGGTGTGGACTAACAGTTCTTTTTTTCAGGTATGTGAGAAAACAGAAGTCTCATTGATCAAAACCGATTAAAAAAGTTTGGATACATTAAAATCACATGAAAGAGTTCCTTTTCTGTACATGTTTAAGTGTTCATGTGTTCCATCTGCTGATTAAGATCGTGTGACCTTGCAGTGAGAGATTGTCTATGGTCACAAAATCAACTTTCAATCTCAAATTTAAAATTTAAAGTTTTAAAGAGCAATTTCATAATGACCAGAAAAATTGAAATTCAGCATAAAGACTGTTTGGCGCATCCTTCAAGTTTTCCATGATTAAAAATCACAAATCTCGTTGGATCACGCTGACATGACAACGTGACCAGAAGCGTTAATTCAATGAAGATTTCCAGGCAGAACGGATGTGAGATGTGAGCTCTGTCATGGGTTACATTTTCACTTCCTCGGTGGTGCACTGCAGACGGATCGGTCTGCTTGTTATATTCCTGCCTCAATGATTCCAGTGAGAGAAACGATCCCCAGATGATGTCCCAGCTGTATTTCTGTTTGCCTTTTAAATCAGCGACGTCTCTCAAGATGACAGCATCCCCCTGCTGCAGCAGCTGCCTGTTAAAATCCGACACGAACACGGAAAAAACACGATCTTTCCTCGTCGACGGTTTGGATGTTTATTATTTAACCGCAGACAGTGCGGGTGCCCGAGCCGCTTTCTTCTCAGTGGCTTCATCAGCTGAGGATGGAGGCAGAGGCTGTCACACCTCGAGCCGTTTTCATAACGAGACAACGAGGCAACGTTGACAGGAACCAAAGATCGTCTATGTTTACTTGATATCTCACTCCGCAGCTTTAACTAGTCCGGGTCTGCTAAAGTGGACTATGGCTCTAATCCAAAACAATTGTTTAATTAAATATTCCACAGACATAACTCCCTTTTAAAAAAAATAGTATTTGTTTGCATCGATTAACAATTAGGCTGTAATTATTAATTATCTTAAGTACAATTTGTGTAGGTTAAGTATGTCCATGTTTTGCTACTTTCTACTTGTAGGCTACTTCTCTCTGAGAGAAACATTTCACATTTCCTAACTACATTTATTTAAAAGCAATAATACAATTAAGATATTACATATAAAACACACCATCAGTTGATAAAATACTGTGTGGTCCATTGTTACGTATTAAACTGAGCGGAAACAAATAATGCCGAATGCATTATGATTTCCATTATGTTCCATAAGGTCTTCTCCTTCTATTGTATTATGCATTAATGTTGTTTATATTATTTTGTATTTTCAAATATCTATTTTCATTTCGTTTGTTCTACATGGGTTTTAAATAATGAAGATTTTATAGTGTGCGTTACCCATTTTGCAAACAAAATAAAGATTTAAAACATTGAGACGTGTCAGATGATGAATCTCATGTTTGCTATTTGTTTAACTTTTTTATTTTTTTCAGTTTTTCTGTCCCCTACATTGGTGTAGGAGCGAGACCTCGTGCTTCAGCCTGGACTGAACCATTTTACTGGAAACCGGAGGGTTGCTGAGCCCGTGCAGTCTCTTTTTAATAAACATTTAGGATTCCTTCAGGTGAAACATTAAATCACTTAATTTTCCCTTTCCTTAATTAATTATGCTTAAATTAAATTAATTATTTCCCTTTTAGTAAAGGCCAAATCAAATATATTTTCAACAGCATTAAACAGCATTTTGAGTACTTATCATCGTGATACAAAATATAGCTACGCCTGTTTCACTGCTGTGTTTCCATTACTGATGTCAACCAACACAAATATATAAAATGGCACTAGTTTAGTTTATTTAGTTATTGTCCAGGTTTATGATGCCAAACTCTCTAAGTTGATTTGATACATGTTTAAGATGATGAAATGTTTCAGATCAGGTGTGAAAATCATAAATTGTGTTGTTTTTTTAAAGATATTATGCAAAAAATAGTGTTCGTTGGACATTTAATTTGCCTGAAATGACCTGACTGATACCTTTCATCTTCCTCACTGTATTCTTTTTATTACATTTCCCCCCCTTATATATATTTAATTTAGTTAATTTCTTATTTGATTTGTATTTCTGTTGTGGGGTTTGATCTGACTGTTTACCATTTTGTGTTGCTTTTAAAGTGTTGTCAACTGTGGCAGCTAATTACACTGTTTCTGAAAACAAATACATGATATGCTTAGGCTGTCGCCACTGGACAGTTACTTTTATTAATTACTTGTATGTGAGTATTTAATGCTAATCTTATAATGATGTTTAGTACCTTGTGAACCATTGCACAGCATCAGTAAATAAAGAAATATTGAGCGATACTTATTGGTCCCTCCTGCTCATTGTGCTGTTAATTCTGTCTGCTTGGTTAAAACCACTGCATTCAATCTCCCAAAGTTGAGATCAAAAGGAGCTTCAGCCGGCAATAACAGATCTAAACATTGTGTTTCAACTTGTGTATTTCAAAATACTACATTTTGCATTTCCATAAAGCTTTTTCATGTCAGTATAACTCTGTGTGCTGGCTGTGAACAAAACAAAAACAAAAACAGGCCTGAGTGTTTATCATCAGGTTCATTAAATTCTCTGAATTGCCAGCATGGAATGAGTTCATGCATTTCCCAGGGGCACCCATTGCTCGTCTGGCCTTCACATGCATGTCACAGAATGAGAGGGAGGGAGGGAGGGGAGCTGGAACTCGTGTCAGTGGATCACATGGCGCTTTAATGTAGCAGCAAGACTCTGATTTTAAAAAGACTTTCAGAATCTTTTTCTCACAGACTCACAGATACACAAGTCTTCATCCATCTTTCATTATCGTACCAGGGTGGATGTGTGTGTGTGTGTGTGTGTGTGTGTGTGTGTGTGTGTGTGTGTGTGTGTGTGTGTGTGTGTGTGTGTGTGTGTGTGTGTGTGTGGACCACCGCAGGACTCACTGACTCTCTTCTGGCCCTGACTACATTTGTCACCCTGCAAGGCTTCTGGAGACACGACACCAAAACACTGATCGGCTGGAATGAGGCACGCAATCAAAAATCAATTAATCCTAATCAGAGACGAGTTCCAAACACCGCTGACAGACTGCACTCCGCTGTTTATTTTTCTCAGAGTGGCAGAAATACCAAAGTGTGACAGCGGAGAATTAACATCCACGCGGACAGAAGAGGTGTCTCTGCTGATTTTCCTCTCTCAAACGTCGACTTGTTGCCCTGCCAAGTAAACAAGTGATTCCTTCTGTGCACTCTGCAGCCGCCTCGTGAAACGAGTCTCTGTGTGGAGCAGCCAGCAGACAGTGAACTGATTATAATTATAACTGGCGTCAGAGAGAGAAGTGAGGCTAAATTAGCAGGACTGTTACTGTACATGAGAGCTGACTCTGCAGTGACCCGGGTTCTCTGATCGCTGCTGATGTGAGCGGCCTGAGAGTCTCTGCATGATATTACAGAGAGCACCAAGCAGCGGGATGTGAGGGCAGACAGGACGTTTGTGATAACTGAAATAAAAAGTAATTTTGGATAAAAAGTAATAATAAAGTTATATCAACTGATACGATTAGGGCCATTAGCTGCATGGTCACTATATCATTACCTGATTCTGAGGCCCCTTTCACTGTCATTTCTTTCTATTCAGTTTCAAATGTTGTATATTATAAAATAGTGAATTACCAAACAGGAAGTCTGGGGCAAGGTGAAACTTTAGTTTAGATGTATTATATTAAGAAGTACCAGAATGGATTAAATATTTAAAAGATAAAGTCTTGCATCTGATATTTTACATTTCTTCAAGAAATATGGAGGAAAAGTCCACCAAAACTTGAAATGAAAGCACTGTGGAGGCTGAAGTAATCCATGCAGTGTAGTGTAGGCACCACTAGGTGGAGCTTTATCTCTGTGATTTGAAAAGAGGAACAAGTGGGAAAACTGAGTCATGAAGCTTTCGTCTTAAATGCAAATTTAGGTGCAATTCAGCACCAGTGAAATGACATGTGTTGTTACGAGAGAGGAGTCAGTTACCAAGATGCACAGTAACAAGGTGAGTGTGTGCCGCACATATAAACAACACACCTCACTCATACACAGTGTGAGTGAATGTTTTTCTTCCTACCTGCATCTGTGCGTGGACTCGGCTCTCACCATGATTCTGTGGGGAAAGAAGGGAACTTAAGTTACACCGAAGCACAAAGTAAAATCTGCTTTTATAATTACTGTACGTCTCTTGCAGGACTGACGAAATGTATTCGCTATCACCTCCCACCCCCTTTTCTTCCAGATCAAATCCCACCCTGGCTTATTATCTATTTATGTGTCGTGAGGCAGGACCTCAAATATATCAAATAACAAGTACAGTACTTATGAAAAGCAAAAATAAGTTATCTACAGTGGAGTTTGTGGTACTTTTGAGATGAGTACGGGTGTTGGTCATTATATCCACTGCAATGACAACATAGCCGTACAGGGACTGTCCATGTAATGTTATGATATCTCAGTCTGTCAGTCTGTCTGGGGTTGGAGCCAACACACAAAGATAGAGGGGAGAAGAGGAAGGATGAGGGGAACCGGATGAGGATTTTCAGACTTCATTCCTAAGTGCAATGCTCAGACGTTTATTATTCTCACTCACTGTGTTTATCTCTTGATTACATTTATTGTTACGTCTTCATAATATGGCAATTTTAAAACTACAAAACTTATTTCATGATAACCAATGCTATTCATTTATCAAATGCTGAATATGCAAAATGCATTTTATTTGCATTGAACTTCAATGTTTTTGTGGCTGCGTCCATTTATTTAGTATCAGGTGCAATATTGTTTTTTCAAGTTATCCAAAAGGATTAAGATTATATATATTTTTTAAAGTTGCCATGTAATTTGTATTCAGTCATTGTCTACATTTCAAAGTCATCTGACCCAACTTTGTGGACGAGGCAAAAATACCTCAGCTCCTCCTTCTTTGGTCTTGACAGGAGAGGAAAGTTTGTGAACTTTGACATCGAGCTCCTCGAGCTGGAGACCCAGAGAACATTTCTGCTGTGTCAGCTCTTCAATCAGCCTGAGAGAGAGACAGCAAGACAGAGAGAGAGAGAGAGAGAGACAGAGAAAGAGAGAGACAGAGACAGAGACAGAGAAAGAGAGAGAGAGAGAGAGAGAGAGAGAGAGAGAGAGAGAGAGAGAGAGAGAGAGAGAGACAGAGACAGAGAGAGAGACAGAGAAAGAGAGAGAGAGAGACAGAGACAGAGAGAGAGAGAGAGAGAGAGACAACAGAGAGAGAGAGAGAGAGAGAGAAGAGATAGACAATAATAGAGAAGCAAGACTATAGATAATAACTAAGTAGATCTAATAGATCTAGCTCTACTTCTCTCCCCCTATATCTCTATCTCTCTACTCTCTCTCTCTACTCCCTCTCCTCCCTCTCTGCTTCTCTCTCTCTCTCCCTCTCTCGTCTCTATCTCTCTCTTCTCTCTATCCCCTCTCTACAGAGAGAGAGACTCAGGTTAAAATGGTTAGAGCTGCATTGAGGTTCACATTTCTAACCCCGGGGGTCACTTACAGTTTGTAGGTCAGAGCTCTGGCTCTTTGTTCCAGGCATGAGACTGTTTTTGTCAAGGTCAGTCAATACCAGCGTCAGCAGCCGTATCAGTGTCGACAGGGCTGTGAATAGCACCGATATCAACAGTGACCAGCAGACGCCTCCCAGAACCAAAGAAAGCAACTCTAAAGTTCAATTAATCTCTTATTTAAAACATTAAGTACAACGTCAAAGGCTCGACAGACTCCTTCTATAAGAGGAGGCAACCATTTGTGACAGATGAACACAAATAGTCTCTAACCCCACCAGATTAGGATTTATAAGATTTATATTGCCGGACTTTTGAAATGTATCTTTTGTAATGGTCAGTTGGCTCTTTTGTTTATTTATTTGAAATATAATCTTTCCTTTAATTTTTAATTTTATTTATTTATTATTATTTTTATATATATTTATTTTGTGATTGTGTTTTCTTGTTTAACATTCTTAAAAAAATATTGGTGTCGTGTACCTTTCCACTATGGATTGTACACACGCCAATAAAGCAAGAAAATAAAACTGAAATCTGTTTTCTTTGTTAAATGAATCCATAAACTGTGTCGTCTATAAATTGTGTCCATAAAGTCAAGAAATATTACAGAAAAAACTGGGACTAACTACTACGTGAATGTTTTTAACGTGAAGTTAAAGTCACCTGTCTTTGTCGGTCAGGGCCTGTTGGCTGAACAGCCCCCCCGAGCCTCCACTCTCCTCCTCCATCCTCTCCACCATCTCTCTCTCCAGAGCCAGGCAGCGCTGAGCCTCAGAGTCCGCCAGCGAGGCCATCCGCTCAGCATCGCCTCGCGCCAGCTCGGCCTCCTGAACGCAACACAGACGGGAGGAAAATCAAATGAATGCAAATCTTTGTCTGTCAGTGATCTCTGATAATTCCCCTTTATTACACATTGAGTCTTATTATCAGTTAGCTCATGAATCCTGTGAGTGAATGTGTGTTTGTGTCTGTACCTCTTGTAGCAGCTGAACTTTGCTTTCGAGGTTTTCGTGCATGTGGATGATTTCCTGCTGCCGCTCTGCCAGGCGACGCTGCAGCTCTGCTTCATTCTGATTGGACAGGCTCTCTGCCATTGACCTATGGGGTTGTAGTTCCAAAACATATTCTATAAGGTAAGCTGCAATATTAAACTTTAAGGACAAAACCTCTTGTCTTAAAACATTGGAATGTTTTGATGATAGAATTTCTCTTTTGATATATTGATAAGACGTCTTTAAATAAATGTTTGTTGAAGAGACCCTGAAGTCACTAAATAATAAATGGATGCAATAAAACCAGCCGACTTCAGAAGCAGATGGGTTTATTTCATTGGCTTCTTCTTCCTCGTAGACAACAAACACAAATGATTTATTCATGTCTGGTCACTTAGATCAGTCATTACTAACAGGAGTGGAAAAGACTCACAAGCTCATAAAGTCCTGCACTGGATGTGTTCAGTCTCTGCACTCCACACAAGCTGGTCAGCTATATATGAGCGTATATAAGCGTAAGAAGCAATATGAGTTTTATAGGATGTTATTCTTCTGGTGCTGCTGTCACAGTAGAACATGTGCTTTAAATATTACAAATCTGTAACACAAGTTTGGCAACTTGCATCAATGTTGAGCTTGTTTTATTTAGTGTTTTGCTGATAATATAAATCCTCTTTCTCTTGATTGTAAACCCAAATAAGCAGAAAGAGAAAAGAAGTTAGAGACTTATGGATGTATGTATTTGTTCTGATTCACCCCTTTGAAATAAAATGTGATGACATTTCTTGATTTGCAATTTAAAAGAATTGAATATATATATATATATATATATATATATATATATATATATATATATATATATATATATATGCTCAAATTTGATTGGGCAAATTCCCATCGAAACATTAAAGTTGAAAAATGTCAAATAGCAACATCTGGGCCAAAATGCTGTTTTATTAGGCAAAATCGCTCAGTGTGGAAAAGTGGTTGTGACTGCACAATATGTTTACGTCAAATCGCCAGATCCACAACCAATGGAAACCAATTCAAGATCATATGTAAAGCTCTCAATTATTCTTGATTAATTGAACAAATAACAGAAAATAGTATTTACCAAGGATGTAATAAACCAAATGTGTTGTAAAATAGATTGGATTTGTACAATGAATGGTGAAAGGAGTAAAAAGGGTTTTCCAGGGTTTTCCTAAATAAAACTGTAAACCACACAAACATTCTGACACATCTCATTTCATGAAAGTTGTGAAACACCTCTGCTCTTTTCGCCTGCAATTATTCTTTAATTTCAGACATATACATTTATTATGATGCTAGTGGAGGTGGTCTGCATTTCAGGCGAGTGGGCCACCTCTGCAGTGGGAAACATGCTTTATGAAGTACCACATGGAGAGGCTGTTGGATCTGGAAAACTAAGCACTTGTTTCCATGCGCATTGCCTAACTTACCACAAAATGAAATGGAAATTTGAGGACATCCTGCTTACAAACAGAGAGATGGAGCAGAAAACAGACCCTCCTCAGTGGAGGTAAATAACAAAAAGACTTGAACAGAGTGACGTTTGTCTCCAGGGGAAAGGAAACATGGACTCCAGAGGGAAATGTCTCTGAACCCCTCTGAGGGCCGGTCTGTCACTGCTCCACCACTCAGCAAACTTCAACAGCCAGAAGGTCACACTCAGCTTTTCCTCCTCACATCTATCAGCCAGGGCTCTGTTAATAGCTCTAATGATAAACTGTGGCCAGAGAGTTTATTTATCAAACAGCAGGGCACGGAGAGCCTCAGCACTGACCCCTCTCTAAACTCCACTCTAACGTTCATTCTCCTCAAATGCTGGAATTTCTGCTCCTTTTCATTATTTTGACAAAGTGCTAAATTGACTGATTGAACTAATTACTGCCGATACTGCACGGTCACACCGTGTAACTGAGCCAATGGTGTTTTGCTTACGTCCATCTAGGAAAATGATCAAGTATTACACGATAAAAACACCATGTCTCTGGCTTTCTACAATCTGTGACGTTAACAGCTCTTCTTTTCCTTTTACCTTACGTGCATAATTCCATCTGTGTGCACTCAAAGCACAAGAGTATTTTGTAAGAACAAAGTTTGAACCCAATGGCACAACATCTCCAGGTTATTACTTCAAGGTTTCAATAAAAAAGATGTGCTGCATAGATAGATCCCTGTTCGTAACCAAGTAGCTTATTTAACTAAACCCTACCTAAAGGATCAGTTCACCACATTTACAAAAACATTTAGTGACTTCCCTCTGGTGATGTTTTTATGTATCCAGGTTTTGAGATATATATATATTTTTTAAGATTTCTTGGTCAGTGGCCCTACGCATTACAAACTATGACGCTCCACGTAGCATCATGTGCAGCGCTGCCTCTAGTGGCCATAGGCATTATGAAGGGAGTAAAGGAGGAAGTCAGGTGAAGTCTAAATAGCGACAAAGTCTGCATGAGGAGGACGGGGTGGATGGATGGGTCAAACGAACACAGGACTGTCCCGTGTGGAGCGCACAAGAGACGAATCGCAATGACCAAAATGCAACCTCGGAACCCATCAGCTAGCATCTAACAACAATTTAGCTTTTTATTAACTTAAGTTGCTAAATGGACTGTAAACAATGAGCAGCGCACGGTAGAGAACGTCTTGACACCGGATACCCCCTGGCTACACCGGAACCCCCCTAAATATAGCGCCATGCCCCCAGAGGCTTATCACATCAGATCCATAGCCGATGATCCGAGATTGTCACGTACATTATGTACAGAACTGTTATGTACATAACATACTTAACTTCCGTACGTAACTTACTGTACATTGCGTAACAAACATACGTATTTGAACTCAAACCAAGTAATAACATAATGTACG
The DNA here is from genome assembly GCF_900634415.1 of Cottoperca gobio. Taxonomy (NCBI): domain Eukaryota; kingdom Metazoa; phylum Chordata; class Actinopteri; order Perciformes; family Bovichtidae; genus Cottoperca; species Cottoperca gobio. Next base: position 7,188,164 of record NC_041358.1, on the reverse strand, counting down.
TAACTTTAACCATGTGTCGGAGTTTATCAGACTACCCTGCAGCTTGAGAAATGATGCTAAAGAGGTACCCAGTGCGTAAAAACGTGACGCCAAGGGGTTCCAACCAAGCTGTCGTATTCGACTCTTTATCATCATACTGTTGATGCCGTGTGAGTCTGCAGAGGAGAGGCGTTGAAGGAACTGACAGACAGCTGCTCCACAGACAGGTGCTGGAGCTCAACTAGTTCCCGACTCAGCAGCACAACAAACCACAAAACAACTCTGCCCTTTACTCTCCCTACTCCCATACACCGTCCCCCTTCAAAACAAACCCACAGTGGGTCCCTCACCCCCTCTTCACCTCCTCACCCTCATCGCCTCTCCGTCCTCCGTCCCAGAACACAGACCCACTTCATCCTCTTCAAAAGCATTTCAGTGCTGAGTCCATACATGACATTCCATAGAGCTTAGTGGGTGTTGTGATAGCTCGGTGAGTCTACAGGCCAGCGGGCTCGCGTGTGATGAGAGGCTGCCGGGTCCGGAGGGCGCCCGGGCTCTGATGTACTGATGGACTCATGGGAAATAATCAAACTAGCAATGAACATTTTGTAGTTTTCTGTCAGGTTTACCTTAAGGCGTTTCAAATCAGTGTGCAGCAGAAGCAGACTTAGACTGTCCCAGAGATGTAATGTACTACGGGTGAGTGGTTTGTTGGATACATTTGAACGTTCAAGGCCTGAGGATTCACAAACTAACAATAGTCTAATAGTCATGGTCACTGAGGGCATGAAGACACGTGCAACATGAAAGTTATCGATGCAGAAAGAAGTCAAATACTCACAGAGCTTTGTCCAGAAACTGTTGTTTCTCCTCCAGTTCCTTTTTCAGACTCTCCACTTCAACCTTTAACTCGATGTTCTGGAAAAGAGATTAATCAAACAATCTTAAATGATTATTCATTCATTGTCTCAGCGGGATATTAAGGATTACAGATGGAGTAAAAGCAACATATTCATTGATAATATAGAAATAATATTAGGGTTTGGTGATCACATATTATGTTATATTGGACCTAAAACCTTGACAGTGTGAGAATATGTCAGGGATGACTTGTTGTGCTTTCAGGAGACATTTATAGCTGTAGCTCGCAAAGCCATACAAAGGTAAATGCTGTCAATATTTATACTTATATATGTATATATACGGTATATATACGCTTCTTGAGAAATGATTAATAGTCAGTCAGCTGTCTATTTAGGAAAATGTATCACAAATGCAGTTTTGTCTTCATGTCTATAGAAAACAGCGATACATCATTTTAATAGTATAATCAGGTTATAGCTGGTCTAATATCACAATATTGATACATTGATTCTTAACGTACCAACTTAAAATACTGATATTTGCATTTATTTATCAAAACAACTGTTAATTATTATATAGTGTTATGTCATATTGTCAAGCTTTTAGTCACACTGGCTACAAACACACTTTAAAAATCAATGACGATTTAACAACTGCCTGGTATCAGAAACTAAATGCAGCACCTCCTTAAAACCTTAAAATCTACTTTTGGACACATTTGATCTCAAACCTCCTGACCTGTACTTGTAAATGTTTTACATAACTGTATTTGTTTTGACATTTTGATCGCTTTAATTAATCTATCGACTTGATGTCATTGTAGATGAGGGTCGCCCCTCAATCATCTCTCGAGTATAAACAAAGGTTGAATGAATGAATAAATGAGCAGAATAACACACTCCAAGGTGTTACAGTATATACACAGTATATTCTTTCCCATATGGAGTTCTGTTCAGAGCTACAGCAGAGAGACACGAAATGAGCTTCCCAAGTTACACGTGCTGACCTGCATTTCAGGGAGCTCTGTCCGACTACAAATAGCCGGTAGGGATACGAGCACCTGCTGTATCCGTCTCCGCTGCCGTCGCCCCAGTGTAATATCCACTACTCTCCCTCCCCCCTGCACCCAGCAACACCACCACTTTTAACTCTTGGCTCTGAACGCAGCAACAAACTGGACTGAACTGGCCGTCAGTTCGCTCACGTGCAGGTATCTGCCTGCAGTGGAGATTTTTATTTCTGTACATCAATCTGGAGTTAAGTGCTCCTGCAGTGAACTTCATGTCCGTGTGCAGCAGGTCAGATTACTGGCACACTGACACACAACACAAGTGTTGTTGCTTTTCCTTCACATGCAAGGGGCACACATGAAACTAAACTAATAGAGTGAATGCACAGTGTGCACGCATGCACAGTGTCAGCTCGTCAGCAGGCCTGAGGGCTCCAGGCTAACATAATGTGGGTCATTGGGTCTATAGTGGCCGACAGAAATCAGGTCAGACAGTTACCGAAGGCTGCAGTTAAAACAACTATTCTCTCAGCAGACATGTGGGGCTCTTTAGATACACTGTACTGCCTGGTTGTGCCTTCATCTGTCCAAAAACAACAAATCCAATCTACCAATTTTCACTGAGAAAACCCACATTTTTCATAAAGAGTAGATGAGTTTGAACTGTTTTGAATCGTCAAGCATTACAAAGTCGTCATGTTTCTTGCAACAAGAAAATACTGTTGAGCATTTGTTTACAATAAACATGCTCCTCTGGGTCAAGGGCAGCTCAGAATGAGATCATACTGGCAACACATCACAAGTGTGCATATAGAACAGCTTTCACACATCTGAAAGGTTCTTTGATAAAGCCCATAAAAAAGCGTAGTCAGATTTTGACCCAGTTAGCTGTAAAATGAGAAGAGATGTTCCAATAAACAGATTCTTATTACACAAATTGTGAACAGGTGCTGCACTGATAGCCTGCGATGGCATAACGTTGAACTATTTGCAATTGTTAGTGTTTTCAGGCTGTTTATTTCTGGCATTCTCATTTTAAAAGAGCATTAATTCTCACAAGTTGATAAATAAAAATACTCCTGAGCTCAGTGGATGAAAAACTTTTTTGATTCATTCGAGTGCCCCATCGTGACTGAGAGGCCTTAAAGCTGGGGTTGGTAGTTTATTTTTGGCGTCATTGGTGGAAAATTCTACAATAACCTTTCAGCATATTTGAATACTTTGAATTTCTTTTTTACAATACAGATACCTCCTCTCTGCCCTCTTTGCCCTAAGCCTCTCCCACTAGAAGATCACAGGCATATGCAGGCGCCTCATACAATAACAATTCCAGAGTACTAGTCTTTCATTATAAACATCATGCTGATCATGATTGGGATCACAATGTCGTTATATAGCAGCAATTCTATGACAATTACCGTCCTGTATTATTTGCAAACTTGTGGGCGCTTTGAGATGACTGTAATTCAAGTTTCAGAGGTGGACAGAAAATGTTGCTAATAGTTTAGCCTTCTGATAACTGTAGCCGTCAGGGCTGCGGCTAAGCCTTTGGTTACATTAGCAGAAGGCTGAACTCCGGCTCTCTTTTTAATAAGTCCGTCCTACTTTTTTTGGTTGCTTTGCAGCGTAAGCATTTGTTGGAATATAACCTTCTCTTGCAGGATATTCCGCCATTGAATCAAGCTTTCACCAAGGGACGTTAACAGCCAATAGGAACGCCGTCTCTCTGAATTGATCTGTGATTGGCCAAAGTCCCAGGCTAGTGTTCTAAAGCCTGAAAACAGAGCCAGGAGGAAGTACAGGAGTCTAGTTTCTGACTCAGACCACTTGAATTTAAATATGCTGAAAGGGTAATATATAATTTTTGCCCAATGATGCCAAACATAAACTGCCTACCGTAGCTTTAAGTAACCTGTTGGTTTCACTCTAAAAGCACTGAGACAAACTGTCGTCTCTCTGAATCAGCCTCACAGGCTTATGACTGACAGTGTGTATAAAGTGTTGCAGAGCAGCCTGAGACCTGCTGCCAGTACTAATAACTGTCAAACACAAACCTGCAGCTCTGGAAACAACAAGGCTGCAGAGATGATGGCTACAGGAAAGAGTGGAAAGAGGTTTTTGATACTTTCATGCATGTATCAGTCCATTATTTCACACATTAATAATGTTCTCACTCACCCTCTTGTGAACGCCATCGCCGCTCTCCTCAAACTTCTGCTGGATCTTCTCCTCCAGGAAGTAGATCCGGAGCTTCAGGCTGAAGTTCTCCTTCTTCAGGTCGTTCAGGTGCTGCGAGATAGTGCGACAACCGTGGAAACCAGAGTTAGTCATGATGACAGGTGGCTCTTTTGTAGGGGGCATCGCAGCCCCCCATTTAGCACCGCATAATACGTGAAAAGACAGGGCTGAAGAGAAACAGCGCCGTCTGAACGAAGAAACAAACTGTCCTGACGATACAGAACTCAGATGTGCTCTGTCCTGCTGTCACACATCAACAGGCAGGAACAAGAAAACATAAAGTGGACATGAGCCCCTCTCAGTTAAAGGAGCGTCGGGGATAGTACACAGTGGGGCAGGAGGGGATTATGGGAGGCGGGAGGGGGGATGAGGGGCTGTTTCCTTTTTTACCACCAGAAAGTCATGCCAAGAATCTGAGACAGGAGAGTGTGTGTGTGTGTGTGTGTGTGTGTGTGTGTGTGTGTGTGTGTGTGGTGTGTGTGTGTGTGTGTGTGTGTGTGTGTGTGTGTGTGTGTGTGTGTGTGTGTGTGCGTGTGTGCGTGAGTGAGTGTAGATAACAGGCACAAGTGCTGAGCTGCTGTAGAAGCCTCTTAACACTCAGATTTGATCCGTGTGCGTTTTTCTTCAATTTGACCTTTAATTAGGAGACAACACGACATATCACAAAAACGACAGCGTTGTTCACGTTCAAGCACATTTAAAATAACCTGTGTTGACATTTGTCTAAAACAACGACCTCTAAGAATGCGAAGGCAGATGAAGCGTGGTATTATACTGCCACAAAACCTCACAGGGAGAGAATGTTTGGGAACTGCACACAGCTGTTTGCATCTCTTCGCCTTCCAACAGTCGACGTTGGTTTCTTTTAACCATGACCACCATTTTCTCTGACCTTAACCAAGTAGTTTCAGTTGCCTAAACTCTACCGAACCTTTAAATATAGAGAGGTGACGGATCAAAAATAGCAATATTTTTGTAATGGTTTTTGGAAGGCACTGACATCTGTATTGCTGTTTATGTTGGAGGACATTTACTTGTAATTTTGGGTATTTTTACTAGTTTTGTGACTTTTACCTGAAGCATGGAAAGAAACAGAAAGAAAAACATGATGCAAGCTGTTTAAAATACCCTCAGTAGTACCAGTGGAGTTTTGTTAAATATCTTCTAATGTAAAATAGCAACAGCCAGTGAACAACCTCCATCAACAGAAACCACTGCACACAGAGAGGTGACCAGAATATTTTCTAATTATACAATGAGATCAAGGCCTACAGAGGACAACTGCTGAGCCGTTTCCTTTTACTGGCTAAAGAGAAGCCTCACCGGGCTGCTGACAGCTGCTGGAGGCGACACTAATACAGACTTAGAAGACTGTGAGGGAGAACAAGGAGAATGCAGCGGAGGAAGAACCCAAATAATCCCAAAATAATGCCCTTTCACAATATTACAAATCTGAATGAATTAATCTGCATTGTGAGACAGTCTCCTTTTGTTTCATGGCTCAGTATTTAATTTGGTGATTTGCAAGTCAAGGACGTCTAAATGTCAAGTCGAAAAACATAGTTTTTTCATGCAATGGTCAACTTTAAAGGTTTGGACTATTTTGCTTGCACAACATGTCTTATTTCACATCAATGGGAAAAAAAACATACAAAATACACATTTAGGTGTCTGGAGATTTCTCTTAAATTTTTTTAATAAAGTTAGCATTAGATAATGCATCATTTGCATATTTAGATATATCATTTCAGAAAACTTGTAGTACAAAAAACAATTGTCTTAATGTAAGTTATCAACTAGAAAAGTTACTTGGTGATATTTGTTAGTTAAAGATTTGCACCCTTTTCACCTTTGGTGTCTCCTCTTAAAATTGAGCAATAATTTGATTGACAGATGAACATTTCTTTAAAGACATTATAATATTAAATATGACCATTGTTTCCTCAGTATTTATTAATGTATTACATTATGAGGAGGATCCTAAATGCACATTGAATTACAGTTTTTGAAATGCTGATAACAAAATATTTTAATGTAACCTTGATGTCTAAAAAACATTTCCCCTTTCAGTTACATGTAACCTAAACATCTCGACTTCTTGTAACCTGAAAATGACCCAAACTAAACTTTCTAGGAAATGAGCAAAAGGAAGCAGAAAAGAAAGCACTGAAGCTCCTTTACTTTGCATTCAGAGAATTAAAACATCCAGGTCAGTTCACTCACTGAAGAATCTTAATCATAAAAGATGAGTTTTCAACTTCACTCGAGCAGAAAAAGAGCAAATCCCATGGAGTAGGATTGCTCTAACCTCCCAGGTATGAGCCTGGTATGAACACGTCTCATTAATCTGTGACCACAGGGAGGCGCTAACGCTCTACCTGAGCTCAGAGAGTCCGCACGTCTCTGCAGATCTGACAGAGAGCGAGCCAGAGGCTATTTACAGAAGCCGTTGCCCTGCGGCTGTCACTGAGGAATGCTAGAGTGGTGAGACGCTGATCGCACATGCAGCAGCGTCCAAGGTGCTGGCACACAGTACGAGACTGACTGACGGCAGATTACAGCTACACACGAGCATATGGCTGAATCCAGGAACACATGTTGTATTCACATTCTGCACATACATGCACACCAGAGCTTCACTCAGAAAGAAGAGGAAATATATGCAGATAGCTTGAACGACAGAAATACAGCACAGACACACATCTCCTGGCTGGATTGAGACCTTTATGGGCCCCTAATCTCAAAATTCCCCCTGCCTGTTATATTTAATACTCATTTTATTTGTGTTTCTTTTAAAACCTCCTTTTTTGTGTAACACTGATATAGACCACATAATTATGACTACAGATCTGTGTAAAATAACCACACATCTGTTTCTCATCGGTCAATAAAGCAATGATTGTCATTTTACTTACATTTAATTTAGTCACATTTATTGCCAGCAATTTTAGCATTTTCTGAAATCCAAACAGATAAATTATGGCTTGTAGGAAGTGGGGAAAAGTGTAGATTTGGATCTATTAATAACTGCTACACCTTTGCACAGTAAAAACAGAGTAGAAACAGAGGGATTCCCTCTGCATTTGGATGTAACATCAGCACTGAGTGAAGCCTTGTGTCACACAAAAACATGAATATGTAACATCTCAGCTTTAACAAACCCACTTCACACATTCAGAAAATGCATTTAAAAAATATTTATTTTACCCAAAGAACTACCATTGCAATAAATAGAAGAGGCAAGATCAAGTATAATAAAGAGACGTAACATGTGTTATTACTCATCTTATATACATATTATTATTATATAAGCTTCTTTCGAGAAGAGGATCTGTCAGTAAAGCAACGAGGCTGGAAAAAAGGTAAATTCATTATTATTTTTATTTTAATCTATCAAGTATTTTTACTTATATGTTTAAATATCAGAAAATAGTGAAAAATCATCAAAAGTCATGATTTTTCAGAACCCAGCGTGACACCTTTAAATGTCTTCTTTAGTCCAAATCTTACTTTCAAAAAATACAAAACAGCAAAGATTTGTGCTCACACCAGATATAAATTAGGTTTTACTTTCTAGTAAAACCTCACATGTTACGAAACCTTTGGCCCGCTGCACCCCTGGGTGCACCCTTATGACCGGCACTGCAAAAAACATAGACATGATATTTCAATTTGTAAACTGTATGAGTAGTCTATCATATGCCTGCAACCTCATGTGTCCTGTATATACTCAGTGTTGTTTATGCGGACAATTATGACACCTCAACCGTATCCAACACCTTTTGGGATGAATTTGATAAACGCCAAGTATGAGCTGCAACGTTCACACGTTCACATACTGTTGGCCACATGCAGCATGTAGAGGTCCACGTCTAACCTCGAGACACACGCAGAGTCCTCAGAGGCGCCGTGAAGGAGCAACACTGGCTGACTCCTGACCACGTTAGCCAGAGCCATTTGTAAATAATGAATAATCAAGAGGAGAGACTGAACAGAAAATATATTGCTGATGACAACACTTCACAACAATCTCAATTTGACAGAGTTTGAAAACACAAAACCACAATAATTCCTCTTCCAAACAATGTAAACCAGATGAGATTTCGGGTTGTCATCTGTTTTGGGATACATGTTGTAAGAGGTGATAAATGGTTGAAGTGGACACACTCACACACTCAGAGGTTTTTGGCAAAAATGATTGAGGGTGTTAGAAACAAGCGCATCACCTATACTGAAAACTGAAAACTGAAAACCGAAAGCCTGGAGTTCAAGAGAGTTGGAGAAGAGACGCCGACTGCAGCGGCTCATCCAGAGGTCACGCACAGAGAGAAAAGACTGAATTTAACACAACGTGCCTGTGAAATTAAATCATCTTAATTCTGCAGGACTTTTCCAGCATCAGAGCACAATCCAATACAAAGATGGAAAAAAAGAAAGAAGAAGCATTAGAAAGTTTTTCCAGCCTCACGATGCTCAAACTTCTACCCCACCGAGTCTTATTACTTGTGAACAAACTAGGAGTCCGATTTTGGAATGAGAAAGTCTTAAGACCTGAAATATCTGGTATAAGGGAGGATCCATATCAGATATTTGTTTCCACTGTCCCTTTCCTCATTCCTGACCATTTGCATGCACCATTGAAGGCTGTTTTGTTGCCATGGCAGTTTACTAACCCCTACCCTCTGCTTCATCTTTGTGTCGAGAGAGGTTTAACCATCTCTACAGGAATAGGAGTGTAATTGGGAGTTTGCATGTGAGTGTGTGTGTGTGTGCTTTGGATTGGCAGAGCGCTGGGAGTTTTTCCCCTTTACCGGTAACAGGAGCTCCTTGATGCCAGCTAGCTCGACATTTTCCAGCCCCGCTCTCTGGCAGTGCCAAACCCCTAATGCAATTCTGCAGGGGAATGTCTGATTGTGTTTATTGTGCTGCCACGGTCCACGGGAGACATGGTGGTTAAAAATTATAATTTGTAAACCTAATTAAATCATCAAGAGAGCCACTAAAAATATCCCCAGGAGCTAATTAAAAATTGTGGCCAGAAAGAAGGGAGACACAGTGTAGAGATAAAACCTGCATGCTGTGTGGACGCTGCAGCATCGGTTATTATATTCAACATCAGTTCATTTTCATTCATAGAGTGCCTAAATGGAATTAGTTCCACATATTTAGAAGTTACCGGCAGGCTTATTTGCTTGTTTTAAGTGAGATGAGAAGATCAACACCAATGTCATATCTTTGTGTAAATACAGAGCTGGAGCAAGGGGAAACCTCCGGCTCTGAAAAGTGAAGCCAATGCGGAAGTGACTTAAACCTGCATTATTTCGAGTGGCCAGCAGGGGGTGACTCCACTGGTTCCAAAAAAGACATCAGCTTGTACAGAAGTCTTTGTCAAAATGACCCTAATCCTCACTTGATTTATTCATTTAGTAAACATTTTCCTAATAAGTTGCTAAAACGCTATTTTTTCAAGTCTTCTTCAACACAGCACATTTTTTGTAAATGATAAAAGTAAAATAGATGCACCTTGTTAACCAATCGAGTTAGCTAGCGCTATGGTTAGCTGTGTTGTGGAATATTCTTCTATATTATAATAAAGTTCTCGGTGAGATGTTCAACAAAGTTACGGAAACCAGGTTCGTCTTTGACACTTTATTCTGAGATCTCAGAGGCACAAGTCATACAGAGTACAGCGGAGTTTGCAGGAGAGTGCTTCACACGGAGAGAAAACATATATCTTATATCCAAATTGAGGTGACCTCGCAAAACATTAGTTGCTGTCGGGACATCTGTCCTGAGCAAGATGTTCTTTTGGTCTAACAACAAGATATCAGTTGGATACACAAAACACGTTCACAGCAGACTGCAGGCAGACTGCCTTGCACACATAGCAGTTTTCTGCTTAAGGACGAGTTAATGTTTTGCATAGTTACAGACAAATAGAAAAGTACATGAACATGTAATAATTGCTATCACAGCTGCTACTAATTGTTCCCATCGGGCTTCGCTCCTAAGAAACCAAGATGGAGACAGCAAAAGTATCAAACTCAAGGCTTCAAAACGATAGCCAATAAATAGCCATAAACCAATAAGTGGCGTCACGGTGACTGCGTCCACCTCTTCTATACAGCCTATCAACTGGAGATCTTAGCTTAGCATCACGACTGAAAGCAGGGGGAAGCAGCTAGCTTTGCTAAGCTACCTGACTTTGACCATGACATCTGAAAACTTTGAGAAGCACAGAGAGATGTATTAGGTCTTGGAGTGTGTTAAACATTTTGGCCACTTTTGTTTGCCTGGAACACGCCAAGGAATAGACCCGGTCTGTATTGTTTTGATTTCATCATCTTTTCATTTCAGGCTATTAAAGTCTCAACAACTCAAATCTGCAATAATTGATTGTGATGGCCACTTGGAAGCAGCAAGAGTGAACCAACCAAGTTAGATGTTAATGGAAAGTATTGAGACAGGTGAATATGAGTGGCGAGAGGACTGATACTGTATGCTTCAACCAAAGTGAGGCTTTCAAGTCGATTCACTTTGACATTACATTGGAGATTCAGAGGAAAAAAAGTTGTATGTTTTCACCATTAACAAAACTCCAAATGCAACACAGCAGGGGCCAGTTTCTTCTATATTTAAAACAATAAAATGGTGTGTGATGATGTGAAACAGCATTAAATCACTCATACAGCTGCAGACTTCAGAGGTAACACCGCTGTTATTATTGAGTGTGGCACAGAGACTATTAGCCATATTAAATCTGACCATATAATAGAGAGTCATTGCAAATGTTCATATTAAAATAACGCTGCATGCCAAAGTCCTTGCATCTGATTACATTACACTTCACCCTTAAAATAGCTTAATGAGGGAGAGAAGGCCACGTGCTACTGTTCTCACAATGTTAACAAAAACTAAATGCATCAATCAACTTTTAACAAGTGTGTAAAAATAACCCCATTTATTTTTCTGAGATGGGAATATATTTATTTCCATTTTATTTTCCAGCCAATAGTCAAGTTCTGCTCACACCACAAGGCTCATATTGCCGGACAAAACAGTTGGGCTGACGTTCAGAGAAAACACAGCTCAGAGTTCAAGATTTACTCATGAGGAAAACTTATCAAGCAAAACTTTTAAAGACTGGCTGTCTCCAAAGCAAAGACGGCTGAGGGGCGAGAGGGCCCGACCAAAATACAACATAATGTAATGAACTGCAGGCTAACAGCAGAAGAACTAACTAAAGAATGTCAAAACTACTTTTTGCAAAGTTACAGCTAGACGCACGAAATAGTCATTAATAACTGTGTAATGCAGAATATAAGAGAATCACTACAGCACAGTGTTACTTATCAAACTTCATTAGTGAACATGCTGCAACAAGGACTTCACGTTGAAGAAGGAAACAATATACTTTCCAATGCAAGAAAAACTGCACAAAAGAAAAACTTTACCAAAAACATATGTTTTAGATATCAAACATGAAACATGGCTCTAAAAATGCTGTAGTTGGATCCTCAGCAAGTATGCCAAGAATGTCATTTATCACAGTAAGCTGTTTAAATCTGTTGTCAGATCTGTTGTATGTTGGGACGCACATAAACAAGCACATTTGCTAACAATGAGCAGATAACCATTCGTGGCAAACTGTCGCTTTGTTTTAAGCCATATTTTAGTTGAAATATTCCTGTTTTGAAACAACACATGCTCAGTGAAGAGGAGGGTTTAGAAGTCTTGCTGTAGGAATATAATAGGTATAATTTGATATATAGTATATATTCACGATGCGGTAAATGTAATGGAAGGTCAGTTAGGGAATACGTTACAGATAAAATAACCAGATGAGAATGCCAGTTGAATCAAATAGTTGAAAATTCAAGTTCCTTCATTACTTTGAAGCAAAAATCCCATAAATATATTAAAATAAAACAAAACAGTGCTGCTCTTTCTTTGTTGTTGCAACATCGCACAATGGTCTAATACAGATAGATATTAGAATGATAGCAATATTGATTTTATCTTGAGTGAACAGAATGAAATAAGAAATTGTATGACTTAAATGAACCTCATTCAAAACTCTCATCTGTAGATCACATACTTTACGCTCACAAACGCGCAAGTCGTCCTCCGCTGCTAATTTACTTCTAATGGGAACTCAAAAAGTACAGGGGGTGGAAGAAATCTGAACTTAGAGCCTCCTCTCACTTTCCTCTCACTCTTTGGTTTTTGTTAAAAAATCATTCCCAGATGTGATGGCAGCAGCTGTATGAGAGTGAAGGATGGTGCGGTGTGAAGGAGGTGGCAAGGAGGGTCTATTGGTGGGGAGTCTTTAGCTCAGTGCCAGCCTCCCATCACATGAAACTGCACCGAGGCCGCTCCATGGCTTTTCCAGCCTGTCTGCCAACTTTAATGCGACGGGGAAAAAAAAGACAAAACAAATAAAAAGCATCCGACAGTGTTTCAAATCTACATATTAAATAGGACTTATCATTAAAAAATAAATCAGTTTTTCAGTGCTTGTGCGCCTACATGTGGGTTTCTGGAGTGCCTACCAAAACACAAACTTTGAAATAAGACGACCCAGAAAGTTTCTTATGGGCTGCCTCGGTCAGAAAACATGGGATTCAACAAGCCATTCAGATTTGAGCCCTTGCTTTGTCACATGCAGGCTCATTAGAATAAACCGCCCCCCAGCTCCACCTATGACTTAAGAACTACCTTTGCAAAGGTGAACCGGAAGTCTCAATTTCTTTTGGGAGGGGGGGGGGGTTAAAGAGTCAGGTTGAGCATTTTAGACACAGGGTGAAGACAGTTAAATTCAGACAGACAGTATGAGAAAAATTATGTGTTTCTTTTAACAATAAAGCATGTAAACCATGTTCTAGTAGAAACCTAAAATACAAGAATGAACCTGGAAATTAGCATAATGTGTCCCCTTTAAGTTCAAGTGCATTTACCCGCATTACTCATATTCTTTACTCTCTAAGATTTGTCGAATGCTGTGCAAAAGCATAATGCACACCCCCGTAATGTGGACGGCGAGGATTAAACTAAGTGTTGCACATAAAGACGAGGTCAAGACGAGTGAGGTGCATGCAGCCTGAGGCGGCAGTTTGCTGGGAAACAGCCGGTCAGACGGCTGAAAGAGAGCTGGCCGGCCTCTGTGTTTAGCTGTAGTCCTCTCTGCGTTTCCATGGCTATTTACTCTGCGTGCCATTGTTTTGCTTTAATGATGCCAAGAGAACAAGATGCATGAAGCAAAACAGGATCTGAATCTCTTTAACAGCGCACAGAAACACACTGACTCCAGACGTTCAGATGCAGACTGTGGCTCCGGAGCGAGTCCTGAGCTGGAAGCGGATTATTCACCTCTTCTCCACAGCGGGGACGAACGAGGGCCGGAGCCAAATCCACTTTACAACACAGGATCAAAAGCACTCTCCATTTATAGGAAATCAAAGCCTTTCGGCAAATCATCTCGGCTGGCATTGGGTTCTGAATGAAATCACATTAAAGGCTGTTTGGGAGGAAGCAGGGGACATAAATAACAAGCAAACCCTGTGTTTGCTCTGTATGAAACAGGAATGAATCACAGAAAGGTTTTAGGGTACATGGTATTGTTCTCTGCTCAGCCAAGGCTTTTGTTGCGACATGACCTGAGGAAACCAGAACATTTCTGCTTTGAATCGGAATAATTCTCCTGCACAACTAATGAAGTTACAGTAACTGAGGTTATGGAGCAAGTCCATGGCTTGAAAACATTTCTAATCACCTGTCAAACATAATTATTCTGCTGTTTCCTCCGTACACATTGCTATTCAGACCCATTCATCCTCTCGTTGCTGTATTCATCCCCTAATCCACATGAAACCCCAAAACTGACTCCTTTCCAGCCTCCATTAAATCTGTGCCAGACGTTCTCCCTTCATTCCATCCTCAATGTCCCATACATCCCTTACATCATTAAAACTTCAATTGTATACTGTTGTGGTATGGTTATTGCTATCAAATTGTGATATATAATGTATATAATGATATCTATTTCTTCAAAGACATTCTTTTATTTAATTAAACATTTTTAGACAGGCGGCAAGTTCCTTAAATAATAAAAAGCAAGATGCCAAACTCAAGTTTTCAAAGCCGTAGTCCACAAAGCAATGGGTGACGTCACGGTGACTGCGTCCACTTCTTATACACAGTCTATGGTTTATGGAGGATTATTTTGCCCTAACAAAGCAGTAGAGTCTGTTTTAGGATCTAACCAAGCAATCAGTGCCATGTGTGCTTCACAGCTTTCAAAACTCGGTGCTATGGACACAAATCAGCTGGTTCTCAGAAACTGAGCTGCAATAAACCAGCCATCTCTAAAATTGAGAATCAAGAATAGAAAATAAATATGACGAGGCCTCGGTTTGGCCTTGTTCGGCTCTGCAGTGGAAACCACAGTTTTCTATTCTTGACCAAACAGTCACACAGGTTAAAAGCTTACTGCTTCCATAGTGTGTGTATGTGTGTGTGTGTGTGTGTGTGTGTGTGTGTGTGTGTGTGTGTGTGTATGTGTGTGTGTGTGTGTGTGTGTGTGTGTGTGTGTGTGTGTGGAGTTACTAGCCTATTTTAGTTCAAACCACATCTGATGTCATGTATTTTGTGGGGAGCACGGAGTCATAAATACAGTACCTGATTCAGGGCCGAGTGGGTCATTTATCCCTGCTGCCTGACTCAAAGGTCTTCTGGGGCTAATCAATACCAGGGCCCATCAATCGCTACAAAGATTGTATTTTATATCACACAGAGTCACTTCACATACACAAAGATCACTCGCTTCCAGGTGGAACCCAAGCTGGACAGGTCCAATTTTACTGGACGGGTGACTTTAAGAGGCTGGAACTGACTCCAGGTCTGCGGGAGCGTGTTCATTGGATCAGGATCAGATGTTCCAGCAGCACCACTTCCCCTTCTGACCCAGGCTGTCTGAGATACCTGACCCTCCGGATGTGAGTGCAGGCTGTGACCGATGGCCCGCAGCCCGGAGCTCGGGTTGATGGTGCAGCGTGATACTCCCTGAGAGGGATGGAGGAGAGAGGGAAGCAGGGACTCAGGCAGCTCCTGAGGCTAAAACCCAGCTGCTGCTGCTGCTGCTGCTGATGGCTGCCAAAGAGGAAACCTCGTCAATGCAACTCTGACGGGTCAATGTCAATGTCCAAATGAAGGGAAGCATGAAGGGATCTTCTGGTTGAGTTCCAGGGATATTGTGTGTCCACATATACATATGTGTGTGATGCATGAAAGTCCCTATGCCTGTGGACATGCTGACATCTCACCCCTGTATGTATATCTGAGCATTAATTGCACTGTGTTTTGCCAGGACGAAGGCAAGAGGTGGAAAAATATGAGCCTGGATGCAGATCTGACACCCAACACTCTTTTACAGCGCTGCTTCCATCTCTCCTGCATTCAGAGGTGTGAGTGCTGTGAGTCAGCCCGACAGGAAATGACCTCATCCAGGGACTGAGTGAATGGGGCATCAACACAAAGATAAAAGCAAAGTGTACTCAAGAGGGGAGGGGGGTTGGAGGTTAAAAAGTAGAGCTGAGATGAACAGACGAGGTAGGGACACTTTACAGCTCGGGGGCCAATGTGTGCATATGTGTGTCGTGTGTGTGCATCCAAATGTTGGTGCTGCAACTACAGTAATGGCTGATTAAAACAAATGAGGAAGTAAAATTAGTTAAACATTTAAGACATTATGAAGCACAAATTGTGAAAAGATTCTCTGGTTCCAGTTTCTCCTGTCAGAGGATTTATGGATTTTTCCATATTATGGACAAAACCTTTAAGTTAAAAAAGCTGGCAAAACTAAGTGGGGGTCACGGAGAAAAAAGACGTGGAAATCAAGGATTGATTGCATGGATTAGTAAACAGTCACAGACAAGAGATTTATTTTTAAATGATTCAACTGTGCAAATCTGTCGGCATACATTTACCACATATGCTCCGACCTGTGTACGTGTTGATAATTTATGTGCGTTACAACAAGGTTCTAATATTTCATGTGTCATTTTCTGCTCACGCATATTAATATGCTGTATTGAATATAGCACAAGTTTACAATATTAAAACAGCACCAGTAAATCCTCTACAAATCAATGATGTTTTACAAATGATATGGTCTTAATAAACCAGTACTTTAGGTAATCTCCTCTGCATGCTGTGCAGTATTTTTGTTGGGTGACATAACACCGATGCTTCGTCTACACTGCTGAGAATAAAAAGAAGATGAAAGAAGAAGCCATAGTTGTAAGTGCAAATACTAGGTGCATTATAAGACTTGGTCTAGTCCATAAGTAGCAAACATACTGTCTGTAGAGTATGTGCTCTTATTTCATCTGTGTGTATGTATCAGAGTCTCCAACCAATGGGAATGCACACAGTCCTTGCAGAGCAAAGAGGGTGACATCATGTCGTATTCATCTTAATGACCACATCGTCAATCACACATCGTCCCATTGAGTTTTCTCCCCCTCTCCCTCTGTATGATTCTTACACTCAGTCATCTGTCAGACAGGAGAGGAGTTATTTAGAGGTTTAAGGAGAGTGAAAGGAATGAAGAAAGAAGGAGACGGAATTTACTATATGGCCAAAAGTATGTGGACATGTCAGTACTTCAGTGTACTTTTTGGTTAGATTCCCTTCACTTTTCATTGACACGACAGCTCAGCATAACTCCACATGTCTTAACTTGTGTCATAATTGAGTTGCCTCGTTGTCGTCTTTGATTCAAAGTGACGACACAACATTGACGCCCAGATAGAATAACACGTTTTTGCCATTCTACCCAGGAAATCTCTCCCGTCATTAGCCTTTCTCTCACAGGTATGCTTCACTATAAGTCAGTCTTTCAGTCTTTCAGTCTTTGCTTCTTCCTGTTTTATGATCTTTCCCTGGGAGCTGAATGAAGTTTTCAAAATGTGACACCTCACCACTTAGACTGTATAGATCAGTGGTCCCCAACCACCAGGTCCGCGGACCGGTACCGGTACCGCACAGAAAGATTGAATAAAAAAATATCCTGTACCTGTAGCGATAAACACCTCACCTCACCTCACTTCATAACGTCGGCACCTGGCATTAAAAGACAAGCCCTTGGAGTTGTTTTAAAGAAAAAAACATGAACAAGAAGGACATAAACATTTACTGATGGTCACCACATCAACACATGCGAGTGCACTGAGAGCGTCATACTTAGTGACTAACCGTGTCGCTAAGAGAAGAAAGCCTTTTACTATTGGAGAAGAATTTGTACCCTTATATTGGACCGGCTCGTTGCAGAGACACAAGCTCAGGGCTCCCACTAATTCAGCGTAATGGTGAGTTTTTTATGCACTTTATATTTGTTTTTATGCGGGCCGTATCATTACCTCCCCCCGCGCGAACATATTGTCTTACATGAAACTGGTCCGTGGCATAAAAAAGGTTGGGGACCGCTGGTATAGATTGTATGACACAACTAAAGACACTGCATTTGCTCAACAAGTGAAGCCAAGACTCCTATCAGAAAGCAGAAACATGGCAGCCATCACCATCAGGGCCCTGCTCAACAATTTCAGGTTGCTTACAGTGACAAACCCACAGAGAGAAACACGTGTGTCCACTGGATAATTTACAATACTATAGGTTTATGCTACGCCAATTAACTTTGTTTCTGATAAATCATGTTTCTTTTCCATTAGCTTTGGTGGATGGCTCTAAACTCTACAATACCCGTGAGCCACTGTTGTAGAAGCCAGTAATAAATGCTTTGTTGTTGCTAATGGGAACAACACTTTCTTTCTGAATTCAACCAAAACTGATCCAGAATCAGAAAGGGAACTGATTTAATCTGCTCAATGTAAAAGTATTTCTAGCTCTGTTATTGTTTGTTTCTTAGTGAAATGCACCTTGGGAGTCGATTTCTTTTCTTTTCTTCAGTTCTTATGTCCACAGGCTCTTTCCTTACCTATTCTCTAACTCTTCGTTTGTACTGATGATTCAACCAGTTCAGGTCAGATCTTTAGTGTCCCTCGAAGGGACATTTGATTTACAGTATGGGGCAAAACACCAACACAACAAACAAGAAGGCATGGCACGTTAATCACAACAGCTACAGCAAACAACCACGAGGGAGCCCAGAAGGGATAAGAATGAATTCCTCCAAGAGTGGCTGAAGACTTGAAGAGCTGTCAGTCACCACACATTGTCTACATAGGAAAATGAACAGGACACTCGAAATACCTTTATATCAATGCTGAATCAGACACCTCTCCACCAAGAAGCGAGCAAGAAACCTTTCTTCAAGCATCAACTTCTCTATGGTGACAATGTTGGAGCTATAGCATCTAGCGGCTGTTAGTGGCAGTGCATCTTAACACCATGGCACTGGCCTCAGCTGGTGTTGGCTGCTTGACAGCAACACATTTTTTGCTCCACAGAACTGGCAGAAAAGTTGCATCCACAATATAACATCTTTCGAGCACCCCATGTGTTTGCCAACTGTTGGCTGTTGTACTGGAAGCACTTGAGTTCTGCAGATCTGACAGGAAACCGTCCCGCTAAGCAAGTCTTCCACAAACCTCCTCTCGCTCTGTGCCGGTTCCAAAGCTAATCAGGAGACATCAACACGCATTTGCACACACATTCTGTGCCGAACACCCCAACAGTTGAAAACAATGATTATGACAATTCATTCATCTTCAGATCAACGAGCACGCTCGACCTCAAGGACAACAAGGAAACCAAAGCGAGTCAGCACAATCTGCACGTCTAAACACGGACTCATTACCAATGGCAGAAACTAATACCTGTTCCCAAACTGCTCTGTACACATGCAGGCAGAATGCGCAAGGCCACGCAAATACTTTCCATCAGTTTGTGTAAGCAATGATAAACACGTTACGTCTAATCATAGAAGCATGGATTTCATGTTATGGTCGGGCTTTTGCAGCCAGAATGTCCAGGTTTCTCATGGTTGTATTTCAGAGGGAGAGTAGGTCTGTGTCTCATTTCTGTGTTTATGGCAGATCTAAATTATGATATCAGGTTCGCCCCAAACCGAACCAACTGCCAACTGTCATGGCCGACCCTCCCATCTAGACCACTTTAGTCTCTGGGAAGTAGTGTAACCCAATCTATCTCCGAATATCTGGCTCTCCGCTTGGATTCATTTTTGCCGTACGGGGAGAGAGAGAGCAGACAGGTCTGAAAAAACAAACACAGACCTTCAGAACAAAGTTAGTGGTTATTTTTTAAAGTTTTTTTCCACAAATAGAAAGCACAGAAAATGCTGCCGGCAGAGCCACGTTTTGTGAATGAAGCCCAGCTGACAAACAGAGCAGGACTCGGGCCTCATGATGTTTGTGTGTGCAAGCCTGAGTTCATACAGCCTTCTAAAACCAACACACACCCTTACATATATGCACAGACACACGCACTGCCATGACAGTAATGACAGGGAGATGCAATTCAAAGATGTATCGCCATGCTTCTATAATTGTTTCTATAATACTATGTTGTGTCACTTCACTTGAATTTGAAATACACAAGTATTCCAAGAGATGGCGATGTTACAGAGGAAAGTCAGGTGTCAGAAAGCTTTCAGTCAGCATGTAGGTCAGAACACAACAATGATCACGGGGAAATCAAAATGATCCCAACATGATTCTGAGGAAACTGTTCTCCATGGTTGCCGAACATAAAGCTGTCAAATCCTTGTTCAGTCCCTCTAAAGTAAAGTCGGCTGAGCAAAATATGACAGGACGCATATTACAACATAACCACGGTAATGTCTGTTACATAAGACCCATTAAGAGACGATCTATCTTTTTTGTGGTTGAAAAAATTATTGAATACCATACAATGATAAAAAAAGACTTTTCATGGTACCTTGAAATATATCATGCTTTTTACAAATGTGTTCTAATTTGAGAGCAATCATGACACTTTCTAATTCTAATACAATTCATTTATTGAGCATTTATCAGCCTGTGGAGCAAAATGGATTCATCGATTGGACTTGCTTCCATCATGGCAACACATGGTGGTCAACTATTGGGCAACACTGTTATATGATTATTCTAGGCTGCATAGTTTTGTTTTACTAATTCATTGCCATTCTAGAGAAAACTCAAAGTAAGTAAAACTAAAAGTTTTATTGGTACAACTCATCTCAGGTGTTGTCTTGTCTTAAACCTTAATGTCTTAAAACTAATGAAGGTCATGCATCCAGGAGGCCCTGCTTAAAGTGCGTTAATCCAAGTGTGCATGTGTTGGTTTAGGTGCAGAGTATGTGTTCACAGGTTGAACTTTAATTACAACAACAAATGGCTGGTAATTAGCTGCTGGACTGTTTTTATTTATTCCTGAAGAATGAAACTTTTTGAGGTTTGAGGCTTTCAGCCAACAGCAGCTCTGTAAACACACACACACACACACACACACACACACACACACACACACACACACAGACACACACACACACACACACACACACACACACACACACACACACACACACACACCATGTCCACATGGCTGAGCATCAGCTGTATAGATGTTAGCATAGATGGACTCCATTTACTCCGCAGGCCTTGTGTTGGCCTAAAGTCTATGCATATAAAGTACAGTAGTTGCACATGCGTGCATCAGTGTCTGCATGTACAGTATACACTGGATGTGTGCCCTCCTTTTTGTTGTCTGTGGATGGAAATCAAAGGGACAGAGAGCGGAGCCCGAGGGCCGCGCTGCACTGAACCATCAGTTGGCAGGATGAGAAGCGACTGTATAACGAGACAAAGAGGAAGGGTGAGGGTGGGAGGAGGGTGGTGGTGAGGAAATGGAGGTTGATAGGAGGAATGAATTACGTGATGGAGGGAGGAGGAAGAAGAGCATGGAGCGACAAAGAAGGGAGATGTAGGAATGAATTAGGGCAGAGGTCGACCTCATTTCAGGATGCGAGCCAATTAAAACCACCGCAGCCTCCTCTGGGTCGTGTTCAGTGACTGGCCTTCGTCTTCAATGTGTCCTCATTTGGTGTCCACTCTCTTACCAGTCGTCAGTGTTGATAACCAAAATATTTCCCCACCTTTAAAGAATCTCTTTAAAAATGTGCTTTTTGGAATGGGTGGATGTCTTCAGCTCAGATTCACAGCAGTTACAATGATTTGTACTTTTTGGAAGAGTATTTCTTCATTTATGAGGTTTTCGATGCCTAAATGTAACCGAACATGATCGAAACCATGAGCTAAAATAGATTTAAAGGTCAGAAGAGCTGCGGGGACAGCTTTTACATTACACACAGTAATTTGATCCATTATCGATATAAAGAAACACTATCCAGCGCAGCGTTAACGGTTAAAAAAACTGACGCTTTAAAATTCTTAGTTGTATGAACTTCATCAACTAAGTTGACATGTCAAAAGTCTTTCATCGGTTGGTCACTACAAGTGAGACCTTTCACATTACGGTACACGTACAAGATGAACATGTGATGAGTTACAGAAACTGTTGAATGTAATGTGTATGAGATACAGTTGAGATGTAGTGTAAAAGTACTCATATACTTAAGTAAAAGTAGCAATACCACTCTTAAACATATTCTAATTAAGTATTATCAGCAAAATGTACAACAAATGTAATACTGAAGTATCAAAAGTAAAAGCAACATTTTAATCTATAGCACTGCATTATATTTTATAAACTGATTATATGTTTTGTCTTTGAAATCTTTATCTGTGATGTCAGCTGTAAGAGTTGTGGAGTAAAAAGTACAAGATTACAAGTTTAAAGTAGCATAAAATAACTAACTAACTCTGTAACTCAAAATTGTACTTAAGTACAGTTCTTGAGTAAATGTACTCTTTACATTCCACTGCTGGTTTACAAAACGTATTCATTTATCATGAAATTAATACAAATTGTATCCTCCTGACAGACTTTGTGCAGTGATGTCACTGCTTGAATTTCCCACGTTACATATGGTAACCAATAACAGCTGAGCGGGACTCAGTATCTGTAGAGCTTTGTGTGTGCGGTGGTGTCAGTCAGTCTCTCTTTGTGAAGCAGCCAAACATGTAATTATCCTGAGGGGACTTCAGGACATCAGCTTCGACACTTGGTGGCTTTGAATCATGTGAAGACTTTAAACGTTTCAGATTTTAGGGTTCAGAAACTATTTGGATGGAATTTTAAATTGAGGTACACATCGACGGCTCGACTCCAAGACTTTTCTTCTTTTTTTTTTTTGGAAAAATGATTATATCGACTGGCCAATAAAATTGACTTTTTTTCACTTTTGACTTGCTACTTATTGTTCAAATGTCTGTGCAGTATTAAATAAGTATAAAACCACAAACATGGGAAAACATCGTGGCACTGCCAGGTGAATGATGCATTCCCCCAGCTCCTGGCTGCCTGGCCCGGTGCGGCGGCTGCACTTCATTAGCTATCTCCACTCTACCTTTCCCTGACAAATTCAATAAATGTTCATCTGGTTCCAATTAGGCCCTCGTTAGCAATAATTGTCCTGGTATTTACTAACAGCATTACTCAACACTGGCTGGCGCAGACTGGGCCGGTGAGATCCGAGCCAGGCTACGCTCAACCTTCTGGGTTTGTGAGTTACCTGCCAATCGTCTGTGCCCTGCAGAAACCAGCTATCTCCAAAAGGTCAAGTTTCCACAGCTTTAAAGAAATCCTGATTTTTCCTCAGTGTCATCACCGTCTATTTTTAAACTTTCCCTCATGCTTTTTTTTTATGTTCAACAACAGTTTTACTTTACTCCAGGGCTGGAGCTTCAACTTTGTCAGAGTTGGGCAACTAAAACAGTTGGTTGAGGTTTGGGAAAGATTATGGTTACGCTTAATAAAAGGGAGAACATTAATTGCAGGTTTTCTGTGTGAAAATTGGATTCGCTTCACGCTCATCCACTACCACAACATTCACACATTTACTTAAAAAATGTTTAAAGTCCCCACAGATACAAAACATGTCAGGATGGAATCTGGAATAATTCCAATATCCCCTCCTCGTATGCATACTCGGCGATCTGGATATACTCAACACATCTTCAACAGAAATCTTAATACCCCTACTTGTGGCCTTAATTATAGCCAATAAAACAATACTACTGGAAAAGAAGGGGAAAAAGATAAACCATTGGATCTCCTAAAACAACAGATATCTGCAAAAAACAACTTGCAGTTCAAAAACATATATTCAACACTTCTCAGATCCATTCTGCGGCCTGTGAGCTAATGCCACAACTCAAATATAACTGTAAATGTAAGCAGGTAACTGGGGTAACATGTATGTGTATGTGGGATTGTGTATGTGTACCAAGCGGCAACCTCCGGTGCTGAAAAATGAAGCCAAGGGGAAGTGCCAAAAACTGCAGTTCCTCAAATGGCCACCTGAGGCTGGCTCCAAAAGTGAGGCAATCCCATAGACCCCCATGTTAAAATGCCCAACTTTACAGCAGAACATGAAACACGTAAAGCCTGGCACATAAAACAGTTTTGGTCTCTGTAGCTAATTTCCCCATACATAACAACTGTACAGGGGGTGGATTTGTATATAGCTCACCATTTCAATGATATTAAGGCTTAAAGCTATATACATAATTAAAGGCATGGCTGCTTTTTAGTGACAAATTGATGAGTCACAGATTGCTAGCCGCTAGCTGTCGTCATCCTTTCCTATATTTTGTCCCCTGTTACTTATCTCTTACAAGACATCTAGAACCATTTAGGGGTATAACAGTAGGTGAACTTGTCTCACACAAGACGCTACAGGATGTTCAGTTTGGCATGAGTCTCTTTTTCGTGTGGTACCCCTACAAACCAAATAATGACTGAATTAGCCTAATACTGTAATGAGGTCTAAGTCTAAGCATGTGTGAAACATAAATTCTTAAGTGCTAGTCCGCCCACAAAAAAAGCTTTTGTAGTGGGTTAGTTGTTATTTACTAGCTAAACCAAGTTAGCCTGTGGATGCATAATTCATGGCAAGAGAAGCAATAAGATGGAGGAGGCACAGATGTCCTTTAGAGCTACCTTTCGGTTGCCTTATGGTTTCCCAGCGACACTGCACAAAGACAAAATAAACTGTGTGCATGTGCATGAATACAAGCTTGGTTTTGAATGTATAACTCAGTGTAAACATCATATGGTTTTGATCAAGTATTGGAAAAAGAATGCAGAAATACTGTATATCCAAAATCGTGGAAAAATGTTTTTTGTAAAGTTACTTAAAGAGACATTTAATGGGAGGATCAGGCTTGTAAAAGTTAACATGTGTTGGACAGAGGTTGCGTATTTTGTGGGGTTTTTGCAGGCAGCAGGCCTTCAGCGCACAGTTTGATGGTCCATTTCTTATGTCTCACTGGCAAGTGAAAATATTTTCACAGGATGCAGAGGATACTCTGTTAACAGGGATTACTGCCATTTCACAGAAAAAGAAGTGGATTTAAATAATTTAAAAAGTCCCTTTGACCCTGCTTGAAAATGTCAATCCATAAAGCCCATTAGCTCCTACTAAAGACGTTGACTAAACCTTTGAAAACACAAATACACATACTTTTAATACAATTTAAACTAGCGCAAATTCGCAATAACTGCGACCACGTGCACACATGGATTCACACGGTAATGCATTCACACACACACCAACACTTGACCTCCATGACAAATTTCAGCCTCTATGGGCGAAAACTGTGGCCACAAAATATTTGGCGACTGAGCGAGTAAGCTATAGAGCTGCTGGTCACAGCTGCTCACTGTAGTTTTTATTCAAACAAACAGAAAGTAGTGCATTTGTTGGGGACTATTTTCAGCGGGGGAATAATCCACTTTTGGTGCTCTAGGGAGTATTTGTGGAAGCAGGCCGATGTTTGTAGGATTGAGTCAAATAAACTGCAGTGTGTGTGTGTGTGTGTATGTGTGTGTGTGTGTGTGTGTGTGTGTGTGTGTGTGTGTGTGTGTGTGGGTGTGTGTGTGTGTGTGTGTGTGGGTGTGTGTGTGTGTGTGTTTTCCTGCTAATGAAGGAACATGTCACCCAGTGCAACAGTGTGGCTCATTGATGAGTTTAAAATGTATTTTTTAACAACAATGGAGCTCTATGGCACAAAGCAAGAAGATATATCAGGTTTTGATACACACGCAATAGTTGTTAGTAAATACATTCACTGTTATATTTCAAACAACATGTTCCTGAGTCATGTTGGACAGGAAAACAAGGCTGTTCAAAATCTAATCAGGCTTGAAAACATGTTGCAGCGCCCTGCAGAATGAGGACGTAAGAAAAGAAGTTGCTGAGCAGTGGTCAAACTCATAAAAAAAAACACTTAGAGTGTCGGAGACAGAGAGTTTAAAAACAAATGGAAGAGTGTTAAAGAGAAACTGAGGCAGCTGGACAAAGGGGACTGAAAGAGACACGAAAGAAGATTTCTAATAGAAAAGAGAGTGGCTGATGAAATCAAGAGTTTCTCTCGCTGCTCCTGGTCTTCCTTTCCCCTCTCTGTTAGCAATTATTCCATTTAAAAGGCTCCCTCAATCACCGATAAGTCAGCGGGTTTTACCAAAAAGCACCTGTCCCCAAAGCACAGCAGAAAAACTCTCAATTTCAACACCCCACTCTAATGCGCTGATTCCAGGAATCCTACATTGGAAATAAATGATGACACATGCGTGCGTATAGGCCGGTTCCAAGTTAGGATTTTCTTTTTTTTCAAAAATTTAATTTTTCCTCCCTTTTCTCTGGCAAGTGGGTGAGCTTTTCTCTGGTATGTGAGGAGGGGGGAGGAGGGGAGGGCTGTCTGTTCGGAGGTCTGCTCTGCACATGTCGCTCTTTCACAACCTTTTATAAGTTATCCCAACAGGGAAAACGAGAAAGAGATTTAAAGGAGGAAAGAAGAAGGGGAATCTGCAGAATGAAGGGTGGAGAAGAGTAGATGAAGAGACGGCTTTGATGACACAGATCTGGCCATTATACCAGCCTTCAGAGAGACTATAAAACAATAACAAATGGAGACCATCAGTCAGTCCATCTGTAATGAGCTACGACAACCAGTCGGCGGATGGGAAATACACCTACTAATGATCAGAGCAGCCTGACTGAAGAGATACAAAAGGAACCATGAACACATTTTACATTTCCTCTCCTCATGCATAGGTGCGTTTGATAGCAAGGTGTCACAGTTGCCAGTTCGGGAGGATAACGGTCAAATCTGTCCAACTTGTCCCTGGCAGAAGTGGTGATTATTATATTATTTGTGTATCTTTGCCTTTAAACAAGCTGTATTTGTCCAGTTAAAAGTATTGTGTAACATTAAAGCCCACATCATTTTGATTAGATGGTGTTCCTTATAAAATCTCTCTCCGCAGGGGGAAGAACCAGAACACTTTGATCAATTTATTTACACGCACATAACGTCTCAAAGATGGGACTAGATGGGATGAGCTAAGGCTGGGTAACCAACAAATACTAATCATGGGACTCACCAAAATGTGTCTGTAGCTCAAAGTATCAAAAACTATCCAGCACTGAAAGTTGGCATTGAACACATGCTTAACGTTGTACTCTTCTTCTCCAGATGGTTAGGTTAGGGTTATTTTCTTAAATGAAAACAGAGTTTTGTAAATGGTCTTTGTTTACGATGTGAGCCACTGCAGTACAGGTCATTCTTCCTCATTGTGTTTTACAGCACAGTTCTCAAAGTAAGGTGTTGAGAAATAAAACACTGTTTTGGTTTCATGACGGCAATATAAGCTGTTATTGCCCAAAAGATTGCTAAAACGATTTTAAATGATAAGCAACCACACTCCCTGAATGCCTGGTCTTTTCCTTTATAAAAGTATGTAACACGCTGAGCCATATGTTTTGTCTTGTGAAATGCAAACTTTAAAGCTAAAATCCATCAAATCCTCCTTAAACCATCAGACAAGATGGCAGAGCTTCTAATGTCACCTCATTACTGTTGCTCTCCAGCTGGATGGCAACATGAAAACCCGGTGACTTGACTCTGACACTAGCATTAGTGTTAGCGTTAGCATTAGCATGTGTGTATTGAACATGCACATGTTCCAAATTATATTTTATGTACTGAAATACAAGCAACAGCAACTCCAGACTGATTGTTTGTGTGTACCCGCACCTGTTACCTCCAGGTGGAAGTGAGAATCCAAATGAATAAGTGGAGGGGAGCGGGGGCGGGGGGGGTTAAGGGGTTATTGGGGTTGATATTTCTAGTTCTTTAATGAATGTATATTGTAAATATTTCTGTTTTAGTAGTGTTAAAGGAAAACATTAAATTGAAGCATTTATTGATATGAAACTGGCAGTGGTTTGTCTCCGTAGGAGGGGCTTCCTGCATAAAGGCACTCGTTTAAAGAATCACTGTTGTAAACGACCGTTAGATCTTGAAAAGCAGCTTCTTTGCTTCACTGACATGCACTGAGATTTCACTTTTATCGCTGTCTGACTACTTGTCACACCTTTCCAGCATGTTATCATTACTAATAGAGTCTAAACCATGACGGAAATCATTATGTTTTTATGTTCCCTCACAATTGATAATTTTCATTTTCTTTCCCTGAATCGTAGTTTCAGTCTTGTGAGTGTAATGTTAACTGACTTCATCCTCAGCATGTGATTGGTCAGATGTTCAGAGTGTATACAGGCTGTGGTTTCTCTGCCTCTCTGACCCCGGCTTTATACCGTGAGGATAATTGCAGGATCCGGCCTGCCACTAAGTAGAAGACTGATTCATAAAAATACTTTTTTCTTCTCCCCTTCTTTTGCCTTTTTGTTTGTTAACTGCTTCCACATGATCTGTGGGCTCAGGGGAGGGGAAATGTTGAAATATAATCCATAAATACCTTATGAATAACAGAAAAACACACAATGATGGAGCTTTGCAACATACTGTAAACAATATAGAGAAAACAAAATTAAATGTGAAGATCATAAAAGGATTCATACACACACACACACACACACACACACACACACACACACACACACACACACACACACACACACACACACACACGTGTCAGACAAAACAAAAATCATGCTGAAGATGATTTGCTGCCTTACACACCAACACACGTGATGAATGAGACACACGCTTGTCAGATATGAAACACACATATCCTGTCTGTCAGGTGTTTGACGTTAATAGTCAGAGTGGCTGTATTACCGCAGGGAGCAGATTACTGTACACTTTAACTGAACAATTATCATCCATGACCGACGCTGTGATCAAGTCAATATGTCTTCTCTGACCCGCTGGAGAGGAGCACAAATGTATTGCACACGCCTGGGATCAATTAACAAAGTCGGGCTCAAACTACCTGTGAACCTCTCAGTCAAGTCATTCTCTCCGTCTCGGTCCAGATGGTGGCGCTAGTGCCGTACTGAGAAGCCCGACTGAAATCAGCACCAGTCACAAAAATCCTCCGAGGGGCCACAGATGCTACAAGATGCTGATGACATCTTTATGTGGCTTTTGTATGTAAGTGAAGATGATTGTGGTGAAACTCCACCATTGTAGTCTTTCAACCATCATTGCTGCGAGAACATTGTGTTTCAAAATGTTTAACTTAAAAATAAATAGTTTTAATTAAGTGGCCGGGTAACCTGTTAGGGTGACCCTGAGCAATACAATACAACATATCTTCTTGGTACGGCCCATGTTTTCCACATTATGACTTAAAGCTCCAAATAATCTAATTACCAAAACAAACTAAGTGAATTGGACGTTTTGGGCCTCTGGGGATTTCGGGCCTACTTTGCCTGTATGGTGATCCTTGACTGTGGTAGTGTACTTAGTGCAGGACAAAAGAACCTGCTGCTATTGGGTAAAAATCTTATATCTCCAGTTTTGGTGATTTTAAGGCTTTCAAGTGAAGTAAATCCTCCTGAGCTTCTCCGTCAACTGAGGGAAACAAAAACTATAAAAAAGTTTTCAAATCGAGTTCCAGACCTTTCCACATCTCGAAGGCTTTGCAGGGAATCCTAGACTGTGATATGTGACATAATCACAGCTTATATCTGGTCTCATATCATATCAAATATGGATACATTGATACAGTATCTCTCCAAGCTGCACTGCCGGTTATTGCTGGTTTCACAGTTTTGTGACAACAGCGTGCTCTCATTGTCGTCACGTGAAGTATGACTGAATGTGTGATTGTGCGTGTCACATACCAAAGATTCTGAAGCAAATGTGATGAAGAAAAACAATCGTCATGCCTTCTCCGCAACTGGCCATTGAGAACATTTCTTTGTGCGTGTGCTTGCGTGTGTGTGTGTGTGTGTGTGTGTGTGTGTGTGTGTGTGTGTGTGTGTGTGTGTGTGTGTGTGTGTGTGTCAGATGGCTAATTTGAGCAGGAACAGATCTGCTGGTTGACTGAGCTGAAAGCTGAGCTGCTGTGTATCGATCTGCAGCCTGTCTGAGTGCTGCTGTGGTGAAAACTGACTCCTGTGATGTCAGCATGTCCATTAGCGCTCATCAGCTCATCCACCGGATGCACTGCAAAAAAATATACTCTACATCATCATGCCACCATCCCCCCCAAATCTGCTTACATTGACTTTCTTTCAATGTGAACGTCCCCTCAAGTCATAAGAAAAACTGCCAACAGCCATCAACATGTTGTTTAAATGCTCTGAGCAATAAAATATGACACATCTTCTTTTTATCATCCATGTTGTTTCTGCAAAACTCATGAACACACCAAAGTTGGAAAAACAACTTTCCCAGCTCGGAAAATGGGACCATCTGAGGAGCATATGAATGCCCCAATGGCCTTGGCGGAGGTCTGCGCTCTCCGAGTGCCATTCTTAGTTATGTGACTCGTTACATGACAAACATAGATCCCCTAAATAACCTTATTAAAGGAAAGAAGTAGCAGGAGGGATGCTGCAGGTCTGGCAGTGAGTGCAACAACTGGGATAAAGTTTAACAACAAGAACATTTTGATTAAGAAGTTATGTGGCTAATAAGTAAAAGTAAAATAAGCATTTATAAGTTATATATAAATCTAATCTAAGAACCATTTTTTTTCAATTATTAGCTAAAAGAAAAAAACAAGACTCTGATTTCACTGAACGTTTTTTGCAGTGTAGGTCGGAAAAGACGCAGACAGACAATCTGGCATCAATATCTATTCTTAGTGAGAGATTTGAGCGAACTAGAGAGGAGGAAATTTGTATCATACTTCAATATGAGTGAACTAGTGTGCGTACGGATGTTGTTTCCTGAATAAAAGAGAACAGTCTGAAAATGTCTGTTCTTACAAAGCTGCACAGCTTCTGTCTTCTGATCTTTTCTTCCTATTCTGCAACACATCAAAAGCCTTATCCCTGCTCAAAGACGCTATTTTTATGAAAGCCAATGTCCAAAACTCGTTCAGCTTTTTCTTCCATTCTGTTTCATTTCCTACATCTCTCCTCCTAAAGCCAGTTGTCTTATTTCTTTCTCGTTCTACTCTCTCAGTACAAGCCACATGGCCAAATTATAAACTCATACGACGCCTCATTATCACTTAAATAACCTTCCCAAAAACCCATTTGACCTAAAACTCATCTTCCCCTCCACCTCATTAGTTTCTTCTCTCTGTCCAAACACGTCTTGTTTTTGTCTTAAAAACAGGTTCAGCGTATAATTACAGTTCAATTATATTTCCCATCATGTTTTAGTCCGCACATACAACTTCACCAATGACTTTGTTAGAAACACACTCTTCGACAGCAGTCTGTAACAATGGGATAGTCTCTTCAGGTTTTAAAGGTTATCAACATATTCAGAGCATTAATATAGCAGCAAACAACTATTTACTATGTAAAGACATAGTGGAGTAATGTTAACCTGAAGAGAGTGCAGTCACTCTTCCTCAGTTTGTGTTATATTTGAGCTTCTCTGTGCTTATTTTACATAGTCGGTCAGGGCTGGTGAACATGTCAGTGCATGTGTGGCTAGCTATTGGCCGCCGCTCTGCGCTGCTCTCATACCCCGGTTACCTCTGATAACGCCGTCCCAACCCACGCTGTTGTCGAGGAGCGTACCGACCATCCTGTGATTCCCCATCATTAACACTGTTTGCTGTTGTTTGCACTGCTTTTGATGTTAGCACCGTTAGCTGCTAGCTGTCGACTATGCTGCGATGCCATGTTGAGCGTCGCGTGGAGGCACACACAATCTCTCTGATCTGAATTCCACAGTGACCACCTTCACTTACCAAAATAAATCTCCTCTTCAAAAACACACATTTCACAAGTGTTGTTAGGAAGGTGTCTGTCCGTCCGTCCGTACGTCTGTCTGTCTGTCTGTTTGTCTGTTTGTCTGTCCGTCCGTCTGTCCGTCCGTCCGTCTGTCTTATTTCAGCTTGCTGTGGAATACGCTTTTTCTTCCACACACACATTTACTGGGAAACTCATCTTGCGTTGTTGCCTACACACACACAACAAACCTGCCTTAAACGCTCTAACAACCACACCCAAGCAACCGTGACTATGTCGTTTGTATTGTAGCCATGACGATGAAGCTCCCCTAACCTTAACAAAGTACTTATTATATACTTTCCCTAAACGTCCTGTTGATATTTGAATTTGGACCTAAAAATTGACAGTAGAAGCTGATGTGCACGCGAACAGCTAGCACATTCTTGAGACATGCAAAAACCACACTTTTTCTTCAGAAATCCGATAGTAATGATTATTATTATAGGGAGCGGTTGAAAGAAAGTGACCTTAAATTGGCTTGTGTGTTGATAAGTTACAGAATTTGTAATATGAGGTAACATAAGCTTTTGTGCATCTGTCATCCCCTCCTGCTAAATTCACATTTCCAGATGATCAACATTGAAGTAATTATTCGGCATCATCTGTAAGGTGTCTGGATGTTTCTGTGATGTCTTTATCTCCGCTCCTGTGTTTCAAGTGTTCACATGCAGAGCTGTAGATATCAGCTGCATAACGCATTGAATCAGAGCCAACAGCTTGAGGGTTGAACACACACACGCATGCAGTCACCCACAGTATTCTGACCTATTTTAAAATGCCACAACAAAAACTAGGAGAGCACAAGAAGCGAGGAGGAGATTGAAGACGTGGGAGATAAAGGGAATTAAAGGAAATGAGGAATTTTAATCACATGCTCACTTTGCTGTCAGCTGCGAGATCGGGTGTTCTCCCTGTGTTGTCTCTGCACAATACTGAATACAGTCCATTACTGCCACTCTGGTGATGGTAATCCAACTCTGACAGACCTTTCATAGCGTATGTGGCTTTTTTAGAAGTGAACACTGAGACCGAGGGCAAAATAACAGATTAACAGCCCTAATTTGTCCTGAGGTTTTAATGGTCAAAATTATATGCAATCCTCCCCCTTCTTCTATCAATCTAAGTGTCTCTGTGGTCGGTTTGAATTCACATTTATAGGCAAGCCATGTGCTTTCAATTTCTCCTGCGGACTAATAAAGGCCATTTGAGAAAGGAGCATTTTGATTGGGTAATCTTTTTCTTATTTTAAAAACCTCAGGAGTGCAGAGCGTGGATGTTTGACAGTTACAAACGCGGCTCTGGCTGGTTCATGTTTCTTCCCACCAGCCTGCCGGAGGATTTAAACTGACGCAAATGTGGAGAGAGGACAAACTGCATACACACACACACACACACACACACACACACACACACACACACACACACACACACACACACACACACACACACACATAACCTGGATTCAATAATCCAGACTGCTCTATTAAAATGAGAGGACCAACATGCGCTACCACTGTCAGAAGAACTTAATGTAAAACTACAGTGGCAGAGAAAGGTCAACAAACTTTAATCTGCTCCATCACAATGTGGAACAGTTTCAGACAAGACCCTGACTGTTATGTCTCGCCTCGATATTGAAAATCAGTTGTTTGTTATAGTTTGAGAATCTGAACTGTAAACAATCCTCTACCACTGATAGAAATCAGATAAATCACATCATGAACTCTCACAGCTTAAGTTTTCTATTATTTCTTGTCAGTTCTCTCTGTTTCTGCGTTATAAGCACAGATAAGCACAGACACATCATGTCTGTTTTCTAATGTTTTAAAAGCCCTACTTTTCACTGGATTAGTTTTCATCTGTTAACTCCGATTGAGACATAACATCCTCTTCACAGACCATCGATCACAACCAACCAAAAGCTAGAAGCTTCTCCTGAATTTGCACAGAAAATGCTACCAAATCTCCACCGCTGCCTCCACAACACCGGATCTAAAAGAGAGAAGGAACTTTCAAGAGTTCCATGGAGTCTTTGAAAAGTGGGGGACAAACAATGGATGCGCCACGATTTTCGGAGAAGTGCTGCCCCCGCTTATGTAAACCACTTGGGCCTTTCGTAAAGGAGGGATAGTTTCGATGTCTGGTCTAATTTATCAGTGTGCCACGAACGAAACCGACAAGAAAACACACTGATAATCTTCTATAAATTATATATATATATATATATATATATATATATATATATATATATATATATATATAGACTCTCTTCCTACTTGGTATGTGTATGAGAGCAGACTTTCAGATGAAACTGTTACCATGCAACAAGAGGAAATAACTTCATCAAACAGAGCTCAGACGTGAGTTCCATTATTAATGAGGTTACAAAAGCAGGCATGAAGCTTATGTGCTGATTGTCGAGTTGCTGTGAAATACAAGGATATCAATGGCTGTTTCAAAGGTGGGAAAAACACATTCAAACATCTACATACGCTGCAACATTTATTTATTTTTAAACTGATTGTGTGATTTGTGGTAAATGGTGTGAAACATGTAAAGACACTGGGCTGCTCCTTTTTAAAAGGATTGTTGCAGGTCTGCAACCCGTCGACTGTAATTCAGACACACAACATCAGCGATCTCAGTCCATTTCCCCTCATCCCTCCATACAAAGCCGGTGTTCAGGTTGCCTCCCAGTCTGCTGTCTGCGCTGTATGTCTGCACATAGCATGACTCATCCCTTCATCCCTCTGTGGGAGAGTCAGAGGGAAACTTCAAAAGGAAAGCTTCCCGCACACTAAAATATAGCCTCCAACTAACCAACCAACCAGCCAGCCAGCCCAGAGTTGGGCTTTCTGCCTCTGCTCGTACTGTATAGCTGCAGGGAAAATATCTCTTCATTCTGGAAATACAAAGCTTTATTGTTCAAGCTTTTATAGCAGTTCAAGATGCATTTTACCCACATAAAGCTGGTATCCATTGATTTTCATTTATAATTCATCTGTATGGTGAAATGTCACATAAACCTAAAACCAATACCGTTAGCATGGCCAGAGACATTCTTCACAATTATATAATTTCTTCAAATGTCACACCGGTCAAGTCATTCAAGGATAAACATTTACATTATCAGCACAGTTGCGTATGGCACACTGGACTGGCTGATCTGAATCAACAGCAGGTTTCCACATGTGGCATTAAATATTTTTTCTTCAATAATATATATTACATTTCAATGCTGTAGAAGGAAATGTGGAAAGTTACCGATTTCAGCTTTATGTACACAGTGTCGAACATCCTTCCTCAGGCACAAGCAACAACTAAAACAGTCCTAATTTATGTGCTTGACCTATTTTTGAGAAAATTATTATCAGAAAATTGTGATTCAAAAGGTCATATTATACTGCAGTATGTCTGCCAGCCAAGGCTTTAATTATACCCCTTATTTATTCTCCTGTCTTACACTTTAACACTAAGCTATAACACAGTGGTTTTCACATTGTTTGGCTTGTAACTCCTTAAAATGATGCTGCGTCTTCCTGCAGGTTTCATGTATCTTTGGCAGAGGTAGTATGCACAGTAATAAACCGTTTACCCACTTCAGGGGGATTCATTTACCTATAGAAATAGGTATATAAGATAAGAACAGTGTCCATCTTGCAGCAACCCCTACTTGGCCCAGATTAGACTGATATTATTTAGAAGCAGCTCAACTTGGGATCTTGGATCAGGTCTTGGTTAGTAAGAGCGGAGTAGACCCTTGAAGAGGTGTAGTTGTAAAGCATATTGTTTATAGATCGTGCCAAAGTTGGAAAGAAAGATGTTAAGTGAAGTAAAATGAGGTGTGGAGTAAAGCCTTTAAAATGTTGCTTTTCATTCTATAAATGACCACCTGTTTAAAAAGTCAAAATGGCCTTTAGGTGGAAAAAATACAATATAATATTCAATATAAAAGTCTGTTTTTTTTCTGCTGCGGCTTTCTGTCTCAGAATCAGTCAGACCGTTTGTTCTACAGGAACCAGCGGATTTGATCTCATCCTGCTGGAGTTTCATATTTCATATCATTTGACCTTTTTCCCCAATACAACCCAAACTCTCCACATTAATTCAACATTACTAGAACCAGCACCTCCCTCTCCTATAGCTCTATCCTTCACTAAAAGGGGAACAGAATAATTGCAGCAAGCACCTCCAGAGTTATATCAGACCCATAATGCACCTGGCAAAGCTCCCAGAATCCATTACTCTGGCACAAAACCAGACAAAAACTATGCCTCTCATTTTTTCAGTTCAAAGCCCTGCACATGTTATTTAGCTGTGTGGCTTTTCATACAGAATGTTTGATTGCAACTTCTAAAAATATGTCTGCATATGCGGTTCTCATTTATGTATTCATATATGTCCTTCCAATGTTTGATTCTGTCTGAGGCCTTTGCTGTGATCATGGATACTTGCAGCAAGTCATACACATGATACTTTTGGAAAAGGTGTTTAGTTGTCAAAAGGTAAATGATGGTATACGTGTGTTTGTGTCCAAACTAAGACAATAAAACTGCAGAAATAAATCTTAAATCTCTGTTTCTGGTCTTTAAAGGTTAAAGGCTGTTAGGAAACAACTTAATGGCCCAATCATAGCTGTAATGTAGAGCAGTCTGATGATAAATCTGTCCAATAACACAACACAGATGCCGTCACTGACATTTCTTTCTGTTTCTGTCAATGACTGTAATGTGATCGTGGCTCATGAATGCCATCCAGTAACTAAAGGAAACACTAATTCTGGGCCTTCAAAAAAAAGTCACAATCTTTTAGTGCAGTTAAATAACAGAAACACAAAAATATGTCACTGACAACTACCAGAATGTCAGCCATGTTTTCTGAAAGGTTGACACATAAATTAATCACACTTTTGGTTTACTGTGGTTTACCCTGCACCAGCTGGCGCCCTGCAGAGAAGAGAAGCATCGCTGTATCGTTGTATCTTCAGATTTTTGGAACATAAATAAATCTGTTTCGAAAGTGTTTTGGAAAAAGCTCAGTTTTTCAGGGGTTATAAAATAGTCCCAATTAGAAATCTGTTATCCAATTAGGACTAACTTTGAGTAAGGTTACAAACAAATCAAAGAGGGGACAGAATTTGTCATAAAAGCCAATGTAGATGGAAGGACATGAAGTGTCTTGACATGAAATGTTTTGACATTTGTCTGGCAGAGATGTTCCGAGTTCATCCACAGGATTGGAATTGAGACCAATGAAAGCAGGAAGAACACATAAACTACAATCAGCAGTTTCATTTGATCATATCCACTGACAACAGGAACTGTAATGTGATCAGAGACGCTTTCGATTAATGCAAAGCTCCTCAGCTGTAAAACATATTTTTCCATTTAAATATAGAGCCCTAAATGCAGCCGGGATTCCTAAAAAAATTACGTTCCCATACAATAAAAACTGCATTGTCAATTACGTTTTGAGGGAAAAGTATTTTGTCCCAGATCAGGTTAAATTACGTAACAAACTTACTTATTTTAAGCCAAACTATGATTTTTACTAAACCTAACCAAGTAGTTTTGTTTCAATTTATAGCGTTAATCACGTGTTTATTGCTGTGACCGTAATGTATGGGAACATAATAATTAGGGGACAGGATTGCAAAATGTGCACTGTGTAGCTATATTACTGTGCGTGCGAAATATGTTCGTCAGATAGTTTTAGACTTTTAAAAACCTAGAGTTGCGACATCCATATTATCCATGTAAGTGCGTACATAATGAGAGAAAGAGTATAACAGCATGAATAGGAAACAGAATAACTGTGGAGAGCCAGCGTGAGAGAAGGAAAACCTTTGACTCATGCAGCGTGTCAGTTGCCACATCATCTTTCCAAACACACCTAGTGATTACCACGGAGCAGAGACAAGCCTGGACACCTCTGACACGCAGCGCTGCGCTAACATTACTGCAGCCTCATCTCCACAAGTTTATTTACCAGCAACACTTTATGTTGCTCCTTATTTAGACAGCTATAATTCTCATCGCAACTGCAGCATCAAACTCTTAAACTTCCTCAAACAGCATATATCATGCGTGTCTCCAGGTGAGAACACAGCAGATGTCAGAACACATGGTCTTACCTGTTCAAACTCTCTGAGGCTGTGCATCTGGACCGGTGGGCCTTTAGCCGGCTCATCACACGAGAAATCTGCACGGATGGAAAGGGATGGATGTAAATAGATCAAATGAAACATATCTTTATAAGTGAAAAGGTGGCGGAGAACAATGTAGAAAGCTTCGCTCCATTGTGTCCATTGTTATCAATCATTTCCTCAATCTTTCTTAATCTTGTTTCGTCTTTTGGCTTTGCTGACTCAAGCTCTATCTGAGTGTTTACCTCTACTCAAATACTAATGAGAGCCTGGACATCTTGGTTTGTCCAACGAATGATCTCTGTTGTTCTTTCTCTTAAATGGTTGGTTCTCCTCGTCGACAGAGACATGCACGTAGGTTTAGTTTCAGAATTGAGGTTGAACACAATAAAGTTGGCCGTTCTTCAACCAATAAATAAACAAATAACAAATAAGACATCAGGATGAAGATAGTAGTTATTTTTTCAGACCAAAGTAGTGTCTGCAGTGTCCTGTCAGGACAACCTACTCCCCTCAACAAACTCAACCAATCAGAGTGTTGGGAGGTGAGAACATGGTGGCAACCTACTGCCAGAGAGGTCAAGTTAAACTCAAGTTAATATTTTAAGGGGAGGATGGAAGCTTTACAGGTTACGTCTGTAAGCTCTACAACAGGGGTGCCCAAAAGGTCGATGTAGTGCGGGTATATCGCGCACCGTTAAAAAAAAAAATATATATATTCCCCCAACGGAACCCCGCACCCCCTGAAATTCAAGTTTTTTTTTTTTTTTTGCCTTGCGCTTTCAAATTCCCTCCTCCGCTCTATTTCGCTCCCGCACACACCTACAGTCAGAGACAGAGCGGAGGAAAGGAGAGGAGTGAACCCCCCCCACCCCAACCTCAGACAGCATCCTCCCCCCCTCGCAGCATTTTTGTGCTGTGTTTAATGCAAATAACCATGCACAATAAATCCTGACTAACTACATTTATAATAGTTCAACTGCTGTGAGAATCATCAATCAAACACAACAGGGCTCAAATGTAAACAACTCTCGGCTTTCTGAGCATCATCTCTGAGACGTCCCGATCAACCCACGCATCATTATAACCCTATTAAACTTGGAACACACACACACACACACACACACACACACACACACACACACACACACACACACACACACACACACACACACGCACACACACACACACAGATCCGACATGGTATATTACCATCCAGCTGAAACACTTCCAGAGGTCTTAAGACGTCTCAAAGCCAAATCTATCGTCTCTAAAAGGCCAGGATCGTTCCCAGAAAACTCCACACAGGAGGGATTTGTACAACAGTTTGCGTTTTATTCCTTAAAAAGCAGGCCAATTGCTTTGCAGTGGAATAGGGGAGGGGTGGTGGAGTGCCAGATCCTAAGGGGTGTAATCAAGACAGCTTTGGCAGAGCACAGATTTCTGACGGTTCCTTAAACCTGCGGTACATTAAATAATCTTAAAAAGCTGCTCTGTAACATAAAGGTAGAAGGTTATTCTGGATCGAAGCCTGGAGCAGGCCGGGGTACGAAATATTACACAACACTGATATGAATGACGCACTGGTACAACCATGCAAACACACACAATGAGGACCCTCATTGACACTGATTGTAGTTCCTTTTGTCCAAACCCTAAACAAAGAACTAAACATATTATCTAAAGTGCTGAACAATTGCAACTCAATACAAAGACAGCACAAATCAGATAACAGTAATGTATCTGATGAAAATAGTCCAAATCACAATTCAAATGATCTGGGATCTCTTTCTTGTTCACCTTGTCACTACAAATCACACCTGTCTTACTTACATACTGTAGGAATTTATTTATTTTTATGGATCCCACTACTTCCTTGAAAGTAACTGCCATACCTTTCATTTCTTAAAAAAGGCTCCTGAAAAGCTTTATGTATTTATCTTCTAATCATTGGGGAAAGTGTTCACTTGGTACACTTTCAATCAATTATTTCAAATGAATGTAAACCTTAGAGTCTTTTAGTTGTGGAACATCTAGTTTAATGAATAAGAAACAATGTTAGACTTTGAATAAAAACTACTAACATTTACTTGAGTTACTTAAAAACATCTCTGTCAGAGTTTTGCAGTAATTAAGACTTTTTCATAAACATAACATAAACTCCAAATAACTATAACTACTTTATAATTTCTTGGTTATTTCTTAAACCCATAGATGAGTAGGTACTGTCTTAGAATATTTTAATTTTTTTCCTAAAATTACTACCAAATTGCAGTTCTTTCAAGGATGCAACCTAACAAATGATGAGGCAATTAACGAACCTATAAAAAAGAAAATCAGATCAAGACCCATTTTACCAGCCGTGCTGTCTAAATCTAGCTTAAGACCTTAACACCCACAAGTACCAGAACACACACACCTATTAAAGGGGTGGTGGCTGTTGCAGACACACTCAGTCATTCATAGACTCACAGTGGCAACACACTGTTGCTCCTTCAAACAGCTAATTAGGCCGAGGGTGTTAAACTGTAATGAAGTGTTTTTCCTGGAAAAATAAAGGTCTTTACGACAAATGAGACAAAGAACACATTGATTCGAGATCGGAGAATTAAAAAAACCTATGGAGAAAAAAAAGGGTGAAACATCTATCAGAGTATTAATTATATTTAGGATATTTACTTACCCATCATAGGTCCGATGCTCTTCGGCCTGGGACGTCTCTCTGCACCACAGTGCCTGAAACAAGAGACAGCTATCAGCCCAGTTCCCTCAGACTCAACACAGTCCCATGTGTTTTCCCCAGCAGCCACACACACACACACACACACACACACACACACACACACACACACACACACACACACACACACACACACACACACACACACACACACACACACACACACACACACACACACACACTGCTCTTTATCCCTGCACTGAAACCTGTTCTTCCACATCTATGGTGGGGAACTATCTTTCACCTACAGTATACCGTACCTGTCACCATGTCACTGAAAAAGTGTTTCACTTCTCAAAAAGCACAGCGGGTCAAAAATAGTCCAGGAGCTTCCCACTGACATGTCAGAGACAGCAGCCACACTCACACAGTGGTGGTGGAAACTGAGTCAGCGCATGCTTTAAGTCACACAGCCATCACTCACCAGCTGAGAAACAGTAAACAAAGACGGAGAGTGGAAGAATCCGTAAAATCCTTCCACCAACTGGTCAAAACTTTATTAAGAAATGAAATCCTCAGGGGCTTTCTGAGAGTACTACTTATAGAATCACATTGTTATTGTTAGTTTAGCTAATGAAAAGACTTAATTAAGGCTGCTAAAGTGAAGGTGTTTAGCTTTGGCTTCCGAGACGTCTCAATGTGGCTTAAAGTTGATTAATAAGGAGGATCTTTTTAGGATCAGAAGAACTTGGGCAGGATTTTCTTCCCATTAGCACTTCCTAGGAGCCTTTCATGATTAATACATGAGCAAGATTAAGTCAAAGCTGATCTTGCAGGGCTGTAAAGGCTTCTTATATTAACTAAAGTGAAGATCAGGCAGACGAAGGATCACGTCAGGGTGAGAAGGTAATGAGCCCCGACTCTTTGAATAACACAGGAATCAAAGGCTCTCAGTGATTAAGTGGATTAATCAACTGATTTAACAACATATTGACCACCTAGGTGTGTGTGTGTGTGTGTGTGTGTGTGTGTGTGTGTGTGTGTGTGTGTGTGTGTGTGTGTGTGTGTGTGTGTGCTGGTGGGTACTACAGGACCTCCATGCTGGCCTGAACACTTGGTGGTGACAGCTGGAGGGGTACATGTGTGACAATAGAAGCTGAGAA
Source organism: Cottoperca gobio (assembly GCF_900634415.1). Taxonomy (NCBI): domain Eukaryota; kingdom Metazoa; phylum Chordata; class Actinopteri; order Perciformes; family Bovichtidae; genus Cottoperca; species Cottoperca gobio. The sequence goes on along the minus strand of NC_041358.1, from coordinate 7,146,770 downwards.
CAGTAAAGGCCTCTAACAGCAGCTGTGTGTGTTGCGTGAGAACAATATTTGTGTTCTTGTGTGTGGTTACTCGTCATCAAACCTCTGCAAATCAGTTCCCTGTTAACTAATGTTTCAACAATCTGATGCAACTAATGCTTACAACACACCCCTAACCTGGGCGGAGGTTTCTGAAAGGACACCGAGGTCTTGCTTCATCATGTTCCCCTAAAATGTCCTATGAAGTCCATTCTACCACACAGTATGCCGTATACATCTTCCTAATACGTCTTCATTGAAACTGTATATGGGTGATAAATCTATTTAATTGGTGGTGTAAATATATTTTCTTGTATAAAATATCTTCAGACAGCACTAAAGGGCATCCCTAAATTATTCTGGATTAGCTGATCAATGGCTGATTTGTGTTATTAATCAAGTAAAATTACTGAGAAGTTGTTGGTTACAGCTTCTAAAACATAAAGATTAGCTTGAACTGCTTTAGGCTTTAGGGGCCATGATACTCGACTTCCACAAGCCAACTTCAAACAAACGGCGGCAACAAAGAAGGATGTGTAGCTACACGTGTGCAGTAAGAGTTGCACTTCATTACAAAGATCAGATGTTTGTGCTCTAATCCAAAAAGGATCATGGAACAACCAAAAAGCAAACAAGTCTCAGCATACAGTTTGCTCAAAATATAAATGTACTATATGTCTAATAAAAAGCACGTAAAGCTTTCACTGATATTGTGGTTCTACTACTTATATTCTTTTTGTACTCACTGGGTAAAATCACTCTCTCTCACTGACTGTGGACTAAAGATAAAAGATGGCAACCATGAACTGCAACATCCCAAGTTCGCTTCCAGCTTTTTCTTGTCATGTCTCTACTGTTGACTCTCAATAAAAGGCATAGTAGATGACTTGGCATGTGCCAACTAAAGCCCAGAGTGTGGGACACACCACACACATTAGTTAGCAACAGATGATCAACAACGGCCCGTTGGAGCTCAACTGTTACTGTGATGTGCAGAGCCCTAAGACATCAGTTTGATGAAAACAAATAAAATCAATAATGCAAACAATCAAGACTTGTAGTCCTCATTATATCCACATTGTCTCTCGATGACAACTCATGCTGTTCAAACTTTTCTCAAACCCACACAAGTGACCTGTGTACTGTAGTGGAGGTCTTAAAGTATTGGAAGATACCAAATATGTCATACTGAACTTCAGGAAATGCATTATTCAGTCCATCTGAGGGAATGATGGCGCCATAAAAAGGGTTTGAATGTTTCCCTCAGTGTAAAAATCATCATGAAGCTTCAATGAAGAGCTGTAATTGAATGATACACAATATATATGATACAGTCTGACATTGTGGAATAAGACCTATTAAGGGGTAAAAGGGGGAACTGTTAAGAAGTTTAAAGGTTAGGAGTTAAATGTCACAACATGCATAACACCCACTGTTGTGTCTGGCAGGCTTGAAGAGGTCAACATGACAGTAGTGAACAAAGATAATTCAGGTGTTTGCTTTGAAACAACTGAAATGATCTCAGCCAATGGCTGCCCATCATGCAGGACCAGCACATGTGGGAGTCCAGAGCTCGTTATGTAACACTGGCACAAAGGTCCTCTTTTCATTGCAAGGTAAAGAAGACTTTTCACTTCATGTATCTGTATTCACTGCAGAGGAGAGGCTTTTCTATTCACATTACAGTCATGAATACACACCCACACACACACACACACACACACACACACACACACACACACACACACACACACACACACACACACACACACACACAGAAAACCACAACGACACCCCCCATGACTCATCACAAGAGTTGTTATCATCCAAAAAGCCTTACCTTCCTCTATAAAGATATCCACTAATTTTTCAACAGCATAAAAACAAAACGCAAATACATTCCAACAGCTGCTCCAGTATCTCCTCAACTGTCAGGTGAGTCCTCAGTCTGGCTGCCTCCACAGACCATCCGTTTATCTTCCAACAAGCAGAGCTCCAGCAGACGCGGCCAAAATACCCAGCGAAGAAGCAGAGCTGTGAGTTGTTAGGAATCTTCCAGCCAGTAGTTTCTGACTCCTCAGACCCAGAGCAGAGTGACCACAGTCAGGCTCGTTTGGCCGCGAGGCTCCCGGAGAAGCGAGCCAAGCACCCAGGCAGTCATTTGACGTGGCAGAGAGCAGCGGCAGAGAGGGGAGGTAAACACAAGTGGGGAGCAAAGGTACACAGACTGGCCAGTTAGGCATGAAAGAGTGATCTGTTTCAGTATGCTCCAAAACAGACGCTTCACTAGGTGTGTGAGAGTGTGTTTGTGTCAGCATGCGCACAAACCGCACCAACGTCTTCCTGCAGTTGCTGGTAAAACAGTCACTAAGCTGTCAATTGACTATTTGCCTCTGGTGTTTTTTGAAGGCAGGGTGGAGCACAAAAAGTAGACTCATATGTATGTGTGTGTGTGTGTGTGTGTGTGTGTGTGTGTGTGTGTGTGTGTGTGTGTGTGTGTGTGTGTGTGTGTATGTTTATGCACCCCCTCCTCCCCCTGCAGGTGTGTGTGACATGTCAGAGCACGCTTCCAGCAGGTAAAACAGGGTATGAATCCAAACCTCCCTCCAACACAAAACACACATCGAGCTTCCTTACATTTCTGCCTGCAGGTCATAACACACACACACACACACACACACACACACACACACACACACACACACACACACACACACACACACACACACACACACGCGACAGATCTGAGGATCTTTCTTATAAAACCACATTAACTGAGTCTATTATCGCTCTCTTAGAAAAGCCGTTTAAAAGACAAACAGTGCAGCTGTACTAACTTGATTCAAACAGACGGGCAGCACATTGAGGCCGGTGGTGCGAGCGCAGGATCAAAGGTCTGGAGTCTGGATCAACGGCTATGGAAATTCCTCCTCAGTGCTTCTCCAAACAGGAGGGTGGGGTCTGCTGGAGTGTGCGTTTTTGTGCATGTTCTGGACAAAAAAACTTGAGTTTTTAGTCTGAACTTAAATGATTATATGTGTGGTTTTCGGTTCTTTAGTCCATTATCGTAAATAATCAAATGGTGCCCTTATTTACCTGAACACATAAACAGACAAACTGTCAAACTACAGCATCTTCCTGAAGTCCGACCGGCTCACATTTGTAGGTATCGTTTACCATTTACTGCTGCTCTTTGCTGTTTCTGCAAAATCTGTTTCAGGATCCGTTTCAAATTAAAGGGATAGTTTGGATTGTTTGAAGAGGGGTAGTATGAAGTAATTATCCATGGTCATTGTGTTAGCTACAGTAGATGGAGAAGCAGGCAGGAGTGACGACACAGAAGCAAACCAATGTACTGCTGTGGACGGAGGCAGTTTAAGTGTACACTATATTTAGAATATTTTCACAGCTTTACCTTGCCGTGAGACAGCCCTTTCAGAGGGGAAGCTGAAGCCGTTATATCCATCTTTGCTCTCTTCAAAGCCACCAGACTCCAGTGTTAAAAACTGTAATTGTACCTTGCAGAAAATGAAAATTGGAGGTTAGTTTGTTTGTGTTATTGTGTGACTTTGGTGAATCCGATCCAACCAAAGTCACGCGGTAACAAAAACTAACTAACCGATCGAGGCAGTGGATGATCAACAATAAAGTAAAATTACTGTTTTTATCAATGGAGTCTGGTGGCTAGAGAGAGAGCATAGTTTAGCAACAGCTTCAGTGTCCCATTGGCATTTATTGTTTCATCAACAGCATCTTAACACTTATTTAGTCTTTATATGGTCTATTTTTGATGTTCACGTAAAGAAGCTTGAAACTAAATGGAGGAAAAACTGATCATGGGGATCAATGGCTTCCCAACTCACTACAATGTGACTTTAAAGATCTATTGCAACAAAACGATGAGTGAAATTAAGTAGTATCATCGTGTGCCCACATGCCAATGTCAGATATTAACCGAACAAACTGAGCTGAGTATGTAAATTATGTTCAGCACATAAACTCCTCTACAAACCTGCTGCTTTTGTATACGCCCTTTAAATACTGGATATTTCTGAAAACCTGCAGCATGGGGGAGAAAAGCTTTTGATAAAGTTCATTCCAGTTTCAGGACTTTGTGTTACCTGTAGTCTGCAGACACATGCACTGTTGGCCTGTGTTAAAATTTGAGGAATCTCTCTCCCTCCCTTTCTCTATACTTTCTCTCTGTCAACCGGGTGTCCTCACATACCTGCCTCACATTCCACACATGCAGCAGTGTTGAGGTGTTATGGGAGGCTGAGCCGGCCTGCAGTCCTGCAGGTCTGAGCAGGGGAGGAGACAGAGCATCTGGGTTTGGACTGTAAGGCTCCCCTCTGCTGAGCCAAACACGTTATGCAATCAACCAAAACAACAACCGTTCACTCTATGATTCACGGCTCAGTTCACTTGGAGTTTTAGATGTTTATTAGTTTGTTTTCAACTTTGTGCATGCTGAGTATATAGTCTGAGACACTGGCGACAACCTGAGGGAAATAATCCCCCTAAAGGGATTGCAAGGTAAACGTTGCAAGGATCACGAGATGTTTAACAAAATAGGAAGGAAAATAAATAAATAAATGATGCTTGTTTGCTTTTTGTTCACTTGTCTCTAACATTCTAATTTCTGAAAAACGTAATTATACCCTAAGGACAAACTGAGAAGGGAACATCCCTTGTTGGTTGAACCGCTTGCAACTCTTAGACTTCTGCAACCTGTGACTTGCGAGTAAACATTGCTTTTCTTTTTTAAAGTTAGGAACCAGTGCGCTGATTAAGAGCTGTCACATATATCTCATTTCCACTGCATGGTACAACTCTTATCAACTCAACCTTTTTGGTTTTCTATTAGCAAAAGCACTTGGTGCTATCCACATATACATAAACATATTTATTTTCAGCACAGCAGTTGTGAACAGATAACCTGAGACTGGCTCTAATGATCAGTTTGTTCTGGATTTAGAATCCGTCATATGTGACAGCTGGATGTTATGACACACTGAGTTCATCCCAAAGTTAACCAAGAGGAGTGATGTTAGAAGGTTGTAATTTTGGTTTGAGGCGAGGCCGTCCTCTCAAGTCCCTGGCTGAGTGAAGGAGGAGGGAGTTACAGTAAGAGAAGAAGAAAAACAGTGAGGAGACAGATGTGCAATGTGGTAGAAGAGGGGGAGTCTGCTGACAGTAACTTACATCCTGTAACCATCCTGATCACACCTTTCCTCCACCGTTCCTCCTCTCTTCCCAGGTCACCTTCCATACCTTGGTTCCTCCCTCACTAACTTCCTCCTTTTCCTCCTCTGTTTAGGCAGCTGTCACCAGATCAGCTCTGACACCGTCTTCACTCCCAAACCTCCATCACCTAAACCTCATACTTTCAGACTATAAAGCTGCACTTAAAGTTTTTCACACTCAGATAAATCTAGACTTGTCTGTAGAAGGAAAGCACAGTTGACAACCTCTAACTGAGCCTCACCAAACAAAAAGACTGAAACAGCTAACAGAAAGTAGAGACATCAGCTGGCAGCTAAACTACTGTTTGACATCAACTTCAGCAATACGACACAAGTAACCAATTAGCACATACACTGATATAGATGTACAGGAAACAGCAGACTAGTGATAACTTGATTATATAGTCAAGCAGGTGTTCAAAGATGTCAAAGCCAACAAAATGTTGTTTAACAGGCGAAATCTGGAGCACCCACGTGTCTGCATCCCGAAAACAAAATGGCATCAATGCAAGTGGCTTCTACAGATTTAACTGACTACGTTCACATGCACAAAATATTGTGTGTTTTGCCCTTATTAAGAAAAAGACAATATTCTTACTAAGTTGTCTCATGGCCACTGATATTCATGCTTACATGCAGCCATGCATACAAATTCAAATGTAACATTTATTTGTCAATATTTTCCACCGGTGGCGGATTTATTAGACGTATTCAACACAGCTTCCGTCAACGCTGTTACGATATTTGTGCATATCCAAAAAAAGGGTTACCACACCTTCTTTAACATCAAACAACTTTTCAAATACACATTTTTTACTTCAGCTATCAAGCTCCTCTCCAGTGGAACCAGCTTCCAGTTTGTGTTCGGGAGGCAGACACCCTCTCCACATTTAAGAGTAGGCTAAAGACTTTCCTTTTTAGGGCTGGCTCAGGTTTGCCCTGGATCAGCCCCTAGTTATGCTGCTATAGGCTTAGACTGCCGAGGGGACACCTCCCTGCTCTCTTCCTTCTCTTCCTCTCTCCTCCCCTCCCTCTCTCTTCTTCTCCCTCTCTATCTGTATGCATTTATGTAAATGTATGTTACTAACTCATCATCCGGGGCATCATCCCGGAGTGTCTGTCTCTCATGTGGCAGGTTGCCACTGATAAAGTTTACGTCAGGATCATGAATCGTGACAGTGCCTGCTGACCTGGTCCTGCTGGACACCGGGAAGCCTTTTTGACATTTTCCTGGATTCATCCAAACTTTCTCTTTTTTTTTCAACACAACATAATTTCTGTCAAATGTTGTATTTGTACTATGTTGTTTATCCTGTACACACGACATCTATTGCACGTCTGTCCGTCCTGGGAGAGGGATCCCTCCTCAGTTGCTCTCCCTGAGGTTTCTTCCATTGTTCCCCCTTTAATTATGGGGTTTCTTTTAGGAAGTTTTTCCTTGTGCTGATGCGAGGGTCTAAGGACAGAGGGTGTCATAACCTGTACAGTCTGTAAAGCACACTGAGACAAATGTATAATTTGTGATATTGGGCTATACAAATAAATTTGATTTGATTTGATTTGACTTGGGTGGCCCGAGTGGGACACCTGCTAAACTCCACAATCAGGAATTCAAAATGTCACTAGTACAATCTGCCTTAAAATGGCAATAGATAACTTTTCAACTTTCCCCCGTAGTGTTTCCAAGTGGTATTATCGTTGCCGCTGCACAACAGGATTGCTCTCCATTTCCCTTAGAGCCTGCTTCTAGCAAAGAACTTAGCGATTATTCAATAAATATATGTTTTCAAATATATTATGTTGTAATTCATTCCCAATACTGCACAGGACACACTGCATTGTGTTTTCCACAGCTTTGTGCTGTAAATCGAGTCTTCATTGTCCCGGAAGATCGTCCCAGGTGGTAGACCTTAGAGGCTTACAGAAAACCCATCTAAACGCTAATGGTGTTGTTATTATACAGCCATTACTGTGCAATCAACATTTACTTCATAAGTTAAAGCAAAAAATGTATCTATTGCCACTTTAAATGTTTACATTTTTCTAACTTCCTGACCCAGAAGTCCTGGGATCACTCTCATGATTACCAACACAGCTGTTCTCTGATCAGTTAATAACAAAGGATAACAGGAGATGAGAGAAGGATTCTGATGGAGTCCAACATTTCTAAAAGTTATTATATTTCACACAAAAGGTTTGATCCCAACATCAGAAACATATTTTAGTAATTGAGAGAATCTACAATATCTGACATGTCAGGTTACAAAAACTTTGTCTGCTGCAATTAAACTGCAGTTCAGGCTGATAAAGGCAGGTGCTTTTTTACATAATCTTCCCTGGACTTTATGTTATTCACCATCCAGCATGAGATTTAGATGTGGTTTCTAAATCTTTCTTCACCCTCTGTACAGACCTCATCACTCTGATTATGTCCAGGGCCTGTGTCTGTTGGGAGGGGTGTAATTGTCTTATTAAGTCGGTCATTTCTGCATCAATGAGTATCTCAGAATGTGCAGTGTGTCTTTACAAGGTCAAGAGCCGAGAGAGCAGGAATGATGAAACATGTTTCAACAGTGAGGCCAAAATCCATCCAGGAAGCATCACAGTGCTGTAACGCTAATCTAACAGAAAAGTGATGATTTCAAAATCTGTGGCAACGTTTACCTCCAAACACAAAGCTTTGTTTGGTTCATTGAGAGCATGTAGCCATAATTATTGTCATGCAGATGTTTTCACTAAAACCTAGTCAGCAGTCAACTGCATTTATTATTAATAAGCATCAGACTCCCCCCCCCCCCCCCCCCCCCCCCCCCCATCCAAGGCTCATATTACTAAACACCACTTTTACAAACATAATCAATAAGTCAGTGTGATGTTTTGGCTCAAATATTAACAATAACCTCCTTAAAACACTTCACTGCAAGTATTGCATTCATGACTGCTGTCCATTGAAAAGCATGAATCTCCATATTTGGTGATTTGATATTCGGTGGTATTTTCTTTTCTTTTTTTTACATCTTAAAACCCCCAGTGCTATGTTTGTGTTTGCAGCATACATACACAAACAACCAGCTAAATGTATGCAACACTTACTCAAAGTCAATATAGTGGTAAGTGATAACATTGTGTCTCCAGTTTGGGGGATTTTCAAATCAGTTGAGAAAGTAAAGAAATAAAAACACGAATGAAATGAATAAGAAGCAAGTGAAGTAACAGAACCTTGAATCTGTACTGGAGTAAGTATACTTCATGACTTTTGACTCTAGTAGTAGTAGTAGTAACTTGATGATAATAACAATATTTGAAAAGTCTTGTGAAATGTGGTCATTGCCTATGATTTGAAATCAGAAGCAGAAAATAGCATCTGCTTGTCTACGATAAGTGAAACATAGAATAGACAAGTAGATGCCAGTGTGAAGTCTGGTTTTATATTTCTAGTTAGTGTTCAACAAGCTGGACTGAACCTCTGCTCACACACCAACAGACCACAGCTAAGCGTTAATATTGAGTTAATATTGAGTTAATATTGAGTTAATATCCTGCACAGGCGTTGTCATTGGTCAACTTCACGTGATGTGTTAATTAGTGGCTGATGATGACCTGAAGGCAAGTACGGAATTATTACGTGGGGGAAAAAAGCAAAAATGAGGCCAGTTCAGCACCCCCCCCATAAAAATGCAGGGTCGTCCGATAAAAAAGTTGAACCTGCCTCAACCTTTGCTGTGACGTCATACAGCAAAAAACTTCAGTGGCCAATCAAATAAGTGCAAAGGCACATTCCTGGTAGAACACCAGATTTCTACTGCTTACCTCGAGCACAGCAAAAAAAGTTACTGAGTGTTGCATCTGATAAGCCTTCAAATTCACAGATCTGTTACTCAAACTATATCAATGTTTCACATGTGCCTGAAGCAACATCCCCCGCAACCCCCCCACCACCACCACCAATGCATTGCAGCCCCTTGCATTGCTTTAACACAAAGCTAATATCACTTGGAATGCTAAACTGACTAAATTCAGAATGTTTTCACAAAGATCTTCATCCACAACGAAATGCCATAACAAAAGGAAAATGGCAAAATATCTTCGTCTTCATGCAACATAACTCCAACAGTGTCTGAGCAGACTTACAGTAGGTCACCATTTTCGGTTTAGAGGCTAAAACAGAGAGAAAAAGCTTTGTTTGGACAAAGTCTGAGGTCCCACTGTGTCAGATCTGATGATCTGTCAATAGATCTGTTTGCTTCAGAGCTCTGCCTCTTATTTTCCTAGTAAGAATAAACCAACACACTATAATGGGATTTGCATACAACCACAACCTCATACTAATACTTTAAATCTATTAGAATGAAGCAAAGACGTGGATTTAAGGTACATATCACAAAGCACCACATTTCAAATTCATGAATGTGTTTCCCCCCGCCCATCATCCAGGTAGCTGCCGGCCTCCATTCATTCACTACCGTTTGACAAATCGACTTACTTAGAACTTGCTGGATAGCTAATCATTCATAACAAACAGTATGCTCATTTTAAACACACACAAACAGGCAGAACTTGTCACACACACACACACACACACACACACACACACATACACACACACACACACACACACACACACACACTGGGCATGCTGGGTGTCACACAGCTCACAAATCAATACATCAATACTGAGCAGGAAACAGTTGTTGGCTCAGAGCAGCAGACAGACAGCTGTCACCCTCTGACAACATCGACACTCTGGATCCTGGTTTATAATTAACTCCAATAACACAGTGAGCCTGCTGGAACTATAAACTGTATAAGTCTGGTGCAATAAAAAGCAACACATTGTTCACATATATTCACATAAAGCAATATGTAATACCACTTCCGTTACACGCTATTGCAGCACACAGTGGATTACCTCTCAGTCCCTGACTAGTGTTGTGTGTGGCGGTGACAGCAGCAGTCCCCTCTCCATTTTCATCTAATCACGTCGACGGGATGCTTCAGGCAAATCACCGGATCACCGGCATCCTTAAATTAACCATCCGTCATATAACGCTTAGAGTCCGGATCCATCCGCCAGCATCCGCGATTATGACCCTGGACTCTGGAGTCAGAGAGATGCTGCAGCTCCACTCAGACGCACCGCCGATGCTCCCGTTTCAGCTCATTGGTTGGTAGCAGACAGGGACCCCCCACCCCCCCACCTGCGACCCAATAAACTACAGACTGGATTTTCACGCGTCAGATGCTAACCCCCCCCCCCCCCCCCAGCGGTGCGGTGTACCCAAACATCAAAGAAAAGCCTCGTGATGCGGAGCAAGCCCGTGCACTCGTTTTAGCTCACAATCATGTGAGAGATGAGTCTGTGGAATTAAACGTGTTAACAGTAGGCACGGTCTGATGTAAACAAATAGGGAGATCAAATCTCACACACAAGGTGGAGAGTAATAATCATTAAAGTTATCATGTAGGGTACGGTGGGGGAATCTCCTCTGTGTGTTTGTGGGAATGTGGAGGGTTCAGCGATTTACATTGTACAATTACACAAACATGGCCCTTTAAAAAGGAGACTGTTTTAGGGGATGGCTGCACAAGTTGATGAGCAAAAGTTGTAATATGGTTTTATGAAATTGATATATACATATCTATATTTATTTTTAACTGCACTGCACATGTAAAAAGCCCATCTAGGACAAGAGAGGCAAATCAGAAATACCTATAAACTCTCTGTGTAGCAGTTCCATGCTCGGTATTGGAATCATCTTAAATTGCATCGTCCCTATCAAATAAACATACATTCAAATTCATTGTGCAAGAAGATAGCAATGACATCAGAGTGGTGAAATAAATAGTGCTAAAGTGCTTACAGTTAGAGGTTCTTGTACTTGTTGACCATTTCTATTGTATCCTACTGTATACTCCTATACCTTATTTTATTTTTCTGTTAACCTCCAGAGCTCCCTCCTAATGACATAATGCTCATAATAATCTATCTCTGTATGTTGGTGCTCACGTCTTCACCTCACATCATCCTCCATTTGCTTATTTGATATGTTTAGCTTTCATTTCATCACTCCTTAGTTCTCCCACACAGTTCCTCCAAAGTCATGAGCCTGTGCCAAAAATTGCTTTTATGTCACCTGGTGGCCAAATGCTGAACGACATCCCTTAGTAGTGTTTCACTTGTTGTCATGCAAAGTGCTGCGTGTGTGTGTGTGTGTGTGTGTGTGTGTGTGTGTGTGTGTGTGTGTGTGTGTGTGTGTGTGTGTGTGTATCAGCAAATAACCTGCCCAAACTCCAAAAATGGAAATCTTTTAATGGTCACACACATGTAAACAGCACAGCACACACAGTGAAATTTAGATTTTGCATTTAACCCAGTGTGGGGGTCCAGTGCCTTGCCCAAGGACACCTCGGCAGTGCCAGGATGTGACGAGTCCACACTCCATAATTGGTCTGTTCGGGGACTTGAACCTATGACCATCCGGTTCCCAAGCCAAGTCATAGTTCACACTTATTTAATTTCTTTCTGAGAGTGAAATGTTCAGTTTGGTATCAATCGCATGCCTGTTATCTTAGCTTAGCATACAGGCCAGAAGTAGGATGAATTAGCTAGCCTGGCTCTGTACGTACACAGAAATGTTAAAACAACAACGAGTTATGTGTTGGAAGTATTTCTTGGTGAATGATCATCACATAGCTACACTAAGTAAACAGGCAGCTACAGACTATATAAGTCATAATGTTAAACGAGATGTTCTAAGCTCTTAAGCTATTTAAGAGGAAATCGATGGGTCTGCATATTTGTGTGAGTACGGCTCCCCTTGGATCAAAATGTTGTGTGTACTGACTGTGGGTGTGTAGATATGTTGATGAGTGACGTTACGTTTAGGAATATTTGCGCTGATTACTCTGCTGTAGAAAATACGCAGCCCTCTCTTCAGTTTCCTGCTGTGTTTGTTTGAATTTGTCATAATTGTGCTTGATGTGCCGGCTGAAGTCAGGACATTTCAGCTGACTGTTAATATTAGCTCATTCCTGCACCCAGAGCTGATGTACATATCAAAACCTTCATCACTGACAGATACACCCCGCCTGTCTCCGGCCTACCACACACGTTACACATGTCCCAAAAAAAGGTATTTTTAATGTGTACTTTTGCAGTCTGTTTGTTGAGTTACTCACTATTGAGTGTTGATGTGATTGACGAGGCTGTTCTTGAGATGAAGGTTCAATGATGACTAATTAGAAAGTATACAAAACGCCACTCAAAATGAACTTCGGATTCAAACATTTTCTAAAGTAACAAAACAAATCACTTGAACCTCAACTCCCCCTTTGACTAAACTAAAACCAACTGCTTACTGTAAGTAGTTGGTTTTAGTTTGGGCTGTCTACTGTAAGTTATGTAATCACAAAATGGTCAAATGATCGTACATTATGGCACTTATTTGCATTATTGATAGAAGATTGAACAGAGGGCACACCTGAACACTAATACAATGGACACAGCAATTTTAAAAGAAGTTATATAACCCCTGCTTTGCTTCTTTGTAACAGGTTAAAGTTGTTAAGAAACTAAAAACTGCCCCATTTCCATTTCTCTAGTGTCATACAGGGTTTAAACACCTGGAGTAAGGTACTCCCGAGTCATAACATTATGCAATATAAACCACATGCAACAAATTGCTAAATGTTACATACTAAATGTTTGCTACTATTATACATGTGTACTTTTGCTGAACCTCACAAGCTAATAATTCAGCATGTGCACATCTAGAAGTCTTGTTTACCTTTTTATGGAGCTATAAGCTGCATTTCCTTTGTTAACCATCGTAACGTCCTCCCGATTGCCTGACACCTTTGGTCCTCTGGGGTCAAAAATGACCCCGCCTGGTTTGACTGTTATTTAAAGCATATAGTATAAATTGTCAATCAATTCAGTGCAACACCTCTAGTGTTACTTCAGTCCAACCCATTAACACACATGTTTTCCTTTGTTTTGGAATTTAGGGCCAATAGACCTTATTTACGTGAAAGTATACCATTTGTTGGAGTTCAAAAATAATTGAAACAATGAATTTAGTTGACTATATATTATTGCGACTATTTGTCTTATCACAGACTGGTATATGTCAACGTTTAGTATAGATGCTGTTTTTGAATCATTTACATTTTTTGAATGGCAACACATAATCACACCTGTTGTCCTCTGGGGACCCCGTCTGACTTCACTGTTATTTAAAGAATATAAAGTGGAAACTTCACCCAATTCTGTGTGACACCTTTAATGCCAACTTCATTCAAACACATTAACCCCATTTATTTATTCCATTTGGAATTTAAGGCCAATAAGACCTTATTTACATGAACTTTTACCTTTTGTTTTGAGTAAACATAAATTAAATCATCAATTATTGTGACTATAGTTAACGATCAGAGTCACGTGTGTTGATGGATCATCACAGACTGGTATATGTCAAAGTTGAGTTAGGATGCTGTTTTTAAAACACTTCAATTTTCTTAATAGCATCAAATGATCACACCTGTTGTCCTCTGGGGTCAAAAATGACCCCGTCTGGTTTGACTGTTTAAAAAGCATAAAGTGTAAATTATCACTTCAACTTTACTCCAACTAATATAAAACATTCACATTCATTTCCAAAACATTACACTTTTAAAAACTAACTTTTCAGAATAAAAGCAGTGAATGTGCCCTCAGTGGGGCAGGTAGTAATGGCGTGATCTTTGCAGATGTATGCATTGCATTTTTGGCCTTTTGTTATCCCTGTTGCTCACAGCAGCATCCCGATGCAGAGTGCGCATCACAAGAACATTTTTCAGTTTTTTGGGGGATAGGACACCGGAGCATGGGTCTCGGTGAAGGCAAACTTGGATGAGAACCGTGACACCAGTGCAGGGGGACTGAGGCTTATTCCTCCGTACTGTTCCCACCATGTACAGCTTTCCTTCTGCAGCTCCAGATCAAGAGCTTGTGAAGTAAAGAAGTTGTCACAGGTGATCGTTTTACCCTGGAGACCTTCTGTCATATCAAAGACAACTCGCATGCCCTCATTCTTTTCTGACTGCGCACCAGCAGGTTTGACAGTGTATACCTGCATGTTCTATGCGTAGCTGGACCTGGCATCGCATCCACAGTCACATCAGTGCCTGGGTCGTACATCAACGGCAGGAGAGAAACCCACGTGTCCCATACGTCTCAAATGGGAGTAAGTTTGTCTCGTGCACGGCCATCTTCTCTTGTGTCTTTATCATCAAATTGAATCACTCTTGAGATTTTATGAAACATGTTGAGTGTCATGGTAGCACGGAAAATTGCCCGACCAGACTCGGCATGCCATAAACTAGCTTTTTTACTGGATCGATACACGCTAGCGAGAATCAACATACCCTCATATGCCTACAGGTCCACTCGATCCATCTTTCTCCACTTGCCATCGACACGTCGCCCCTCCTTGTTTGTCATGTTCAGCACCGCCTATTCAATAGGCTCGGGCAGAAACAGGTCAAAAGTGGACTTTATGTCATCAATACGAGACCTGGCATATGCGGTTGGACATGGTAGCTTGTCTCTCTCTGCTGTCAACATGCGTCGTCCGTCACTGGGAGGGATGGAAGACCAGATCAATGTTTCATCCTTTGACTGGAAATATTCTTCTATCTCAGCTGGGTCCTCTTCCTCAGATTCTTCCTCCTCATTATATTCAGCATTGTCCTCCTGATCATTCCTCAAAATTCAAAATTAGCTCATGAGCCTCTTGTACAGTAAAGCGCTTCTGCCTCCTCATTGTGCTGCTCGTGTCTCTCAGACTAAAATGTGAACTGCACCAAACTCTGTGAGAAAAGGCCCGTTAGTCTTTTGTTTATGTTTTTTGTTCTCTTGAACATTGCTTGACCCTCGTCATCATGTGTGTGTGTGTGTGTGTGTGTGTGTGTGTGTGTATGTGTGTGTGTGTGTGTGTGCGTGTGTGTGTGAGTGTGTGTGAGTGTGTGTGTGTGTGTGCGTGTGTGTGTGAGTGTGTGTGCATGTGTGTGTGGGAATGCGTGTGTGTGCGTGTGTGTGTGAGTGTGTGTGAGTGTGTGTGTGTGTGTGTGTGCGTGTGTGTGTGAGTGTGTGTGTATTTGTGTGTGGGTGTGTGTGTGTGTGTGTGTGTGTGTGTGTGTGTTCGTGTGTGTGTGTGTATGTATGTGAGTGCGCCGTGAGGAGGAGGAGGGGGGGTGTTCATCTGTTGGAAAGCATCTGTTGTGTGACAATTTGCCCCATTGCACCACTTTGTGCTGCGGGGTCTTTTTGACCCCAGAGGACAACAGAAGTTATTAAATTAAATCGATAAGAGCATAGTATCGAACAACCCCCATTATTTTTGGACCATTTGATTAATAAAAAACATATTTCGACGGCAAAAGATTTATTTTGGGGTCAGAATGACCCCAGGACAACAAGAGGGCAAACTGTGATCCGTGATGAAAAACTGCTACTTCAAAATGTATTTATGTTTATTTGACTACAAGGTTTCCTATTCAGCCAACATGGCATACATGCAGCATTAACTTTGCATTGTAAACATTAGCGACTTATTGCTAAGTGTTACACACTGCCAAACCTTAGCTCAATGTTACATGCTAAAAGTCAGCATTCAGTATGAACATCTGGTAGTTGCTAATATGCTAACTCTAGGGGTGTTAGCAAGTTTGCTTCGTCTTCTTTAACCTTTGATGCAGCTAGGCTACAAAATGTGCTTCTACTTTGTGTCCCAAGCTAAGCTAAAAGTGTCTCACCCTGACTTCTTTCTGTCTGGATGCACATACATGATACAATCATTCTCATCTGACTCTAGGTAGGACAGGAACAACCCTTATATCCTACAACAATGTGTTTGCAGTTAGTGGGTTAGTAATGTTGCTGTTTGTTAGAAAATGTCTTTATTGTAGGTCTGTTGAAGAAATGTCACTTTTTGCAGGTCATGACTCAAGAAACTGGTTTCTGCATGCTAAAGATGAACTGGACTTACAGTAGCTGCCATGAGATAAAGTACATTTCTAAAATAAACCGAAGGCCTCTGCAGTAGGTCAGAGTTGTTTTTTGATGAATCACTATGTTTCTCTAAAAGGATTTGCTCTCCATTTGTCGTCACCTCATTTTCTCCCACTCCCATCATTCCTGCTGTTTCTGTAGTTTTAACATGTGTTTGCAGGGCAGGCTGCCTGTCTGGCCGTGAAAGAAAAGATCCTCCACAGCACAATAGTCAAATAACACACATAATGAGCGCAGAGGGGAAAATAAAAATGAAGACGAGTTGTTCCTCAGGGGAAATGAGGCGATTTCATGAGACCCGTTCAGACTGATGAGTCAAAAGAAAAACAGAATTCCTCAGATAAAGAACTGCAGAGCCGAGAAGCATTAAACATCGTCCAACTAAAGATACTTGGACGATGTTTAATGATAAGTCGCCGATCATAATGTATTATCATGGCATTGTTTCAATTCAGATTCGGCTTTCTGCTCCGCAGAGTTGGTCTCTGTTATGGAAACTTGTAATAACAGCAGATCAGAACAGACACATTCTGGAAACTGCAGCATCAGAGCTTTTGATGGCTGCTTGGCTGAATTGGAGGCTGGGTTTAGTTTATCATGCTGTATGTGTGCACTGGAATCATCGGTGCTTTCCTGTGCTCGTGCAGCAAAGCGTGAACAGAGTCTGGATCATACGGAGGACCCTTTCTAGAAGTACAGATTGTCGGTTCAGGAACTGCAGGGTGTAACTGAGGTGATGTCATTGACATTTTCTCGTAATTCGGGGGATTTTTTAAACCTGGGAGAGTTTTACGATACAAAACGTACAAAGATGTATGTATGTTACCGGCCAATCCAAATATTGTAAGACTCAATGAAATGTACAAGAGTGAATAAATAAATGATTCAAGTTCAAATTAATTCAAACTCAAACCAGCCTAATCGTGAACTAACATCACATTGTGAATATGACATGGTTCAGTGCACTCGAGCTGCGTCCGCTGCTTTACTCGATTAATAAACTAAGTGGTGACGTCAGATTAATTGAGTTTGAAGGTTCAGAGAAAGATCACAGAGGCACTCACATCCGAGACAAAGACAGTGGTTACAATCTCCCCTCATATACGACCACTTGTTATTCCACGACTGACTTTTCATATATATTATAACAACTAAACCACCTCCTTGGCAACAACACCTCAGGAAGGCCACGAGGTGTGGTTGAAAGCTCCAGAAACCAAAAGAAAGTAGATCTTGTGTTGGGAATTCTTTTGTGACTCAGATTTAGTAATGGATTCAAACAGGGTTCTCCTGTGATACCACCTCCCTGTGGAGTGCCTCTTTATAGAAACCTGGCTTATGCTCCTCCTTTGCTTATGTAATAATTATTACAGCTTTTTCACTTGAACATAAACACATATTTATTTGGTAAACTTAATAAAGCAACTGATGTTGTTCTTCTTAAGAGGACAGTGTCAAGAGAACAACAGTCTGATCTGTATAGAGGCTGACAGGTCAGGCAATAGATCAAAGTGAAGGAGTGCAAGAAATGACCTGTTGTGCTTATACTGTGACTTTAGATGTTGGTACCTTTGAATGGTGGTTTGCTTTTCAGATGAAAAGTGACAACCTTAGTGAGGAGAAGGCTTTGAAGTAGCATTCAGACATGGGAAATAAACTTGTTGGAAGAATTGTTTTGTTTCTTTGATCCTTTCCACTACCATGCAACTAATACACTAAGTACGATTTGGAGATTAAGACCTCTCAAAGGATATATAATCAAACTGTCAAATAGCAAACAAATCCAGACTTTTTCGCTGTTTGGTATTTGGGGATGAGATCAATGGGGGGACTGCCTGCCGCCCTGGGGAAGAATATAATTATCAAACAAACAAAAAAGCATCTAACATCAGTTTCTTTTTGTATGTTAATCACACTCTCCATTAATTCCACCGCATGGTTCTCTAACACTGACCATGTCCACACACATCTGCAAATATATTACAACCTGGATCTCAATCAAGCGCATTCAAAAATTCCAGCCAAGGCTCAGTGCTCAGAATTCATGAGAACAGATACAGAAGTTGTGTCTGTATAAAAAACACACTCCAACAGCTAATTAAAGTGTTTCTTTTTGTAAACAGTCTCAGTGAGTCTGTGGAGGTTGTGATGGTAAGAGGCGATTACTGGAATTAGAAAAACAAAGAGACAGATCAGCGTCACAGCCAGCTGTCTCAGAAATATATTTCTCAGTGGTGACTCACTCTCGCTAATCAGGTATTAGCTTAAACGCCATTGTTAAATGAGGACAATGCAAACATTTCCTCTCGCCGTGGAGCCCATCAGGCGCCTGCCACTTACACTAAATGGATAATTGAGAAAAAAAATAAACTGTGGGGTCCACTTGCTGCAGGCCAACTAGATCTGCAAGTTAGAGTCTGTGTGTGTGTGTGTGTGTGTGTGTGTGTGTGTGTGTGTGTGTGTGTGTGTGTGTGTGTGTGTGTGTGTGTGTGTGTGTGTGTGTGTGTGTGTGAGAGGGAGAAAGCTCGACCTCTGGTCTTCTCAGTGTGTGTGTGTGTGAATGAGAGAAAAAGAGTCGGAGGGGTTAGCGCATGCACAGCCACCAGTGAAGGAAAATTGAAGGCAGATTTTCCAACGGCAGGCGTTGGCTCCAAAATTGTTCGTTTTGGACAGGGAATTTGCTCTGGCACGAGATGTGACAATGATATTCATTTCAGAGCTCGCCCCCATTTGCTACATGCACACACACACACACACGCACACGCACACACACACACACACACACACACACACACACGCACACGCACACACACACACACGCACACACACACACACACACACACACACACGCACACACTACACACGCACACGCACACGCACACGCACACACACACACACACACACACACACACACACACACACACACACACACACACACAAGCCCCAGCTGAACCAAAACTATTACAGAAAACTCAAACTGCCTTCAAAGGAGAAAAAGAAACATTCCTCATAGCCTCAAGTTTAGGCACTGATCAAAAGGCACATAAACTGTATCCCTCTTTTTTACTCTTTTTCACATACACACACACATTTCTGTATCCTGTGTTTTCGGACGTCCACATGCATGCCCAGACCTGTAACATGTGCCCACATGTGGCTGATTTGATCTAAGCCCAGTGTCGTGTTTCTCCAAATAATCATCTCCAACTGGCCGGCATGGAGCCCATTAGAGAAAACGCCACGACAGATGGAGTTTGTAGTTTTCTCCTCTCGGCCTCAGTCAGCAGCACAGACAAACATAAAGATTTCATCATAGAACAAAAGTACATTAAAGAACTCTCTGCAGTTTAGATCAGCGAGATTAGCTGAGAAGCTTTTAATCTTTCAACTTTTTATTGGTAGGTTTTCACTGACAGATAATTAAATCAAACCTCAATACTGTTTGTATGGCATGAAAAGTGTCCTTAAACGTTGTAATTCACTTGTTTAATCAGATATTTACCTATTCATATCATCATTTGACCAATTTTACTCTAAGTTTTAGAATCTTTTCGGCTTCTCTGGAATAAAACAGGAGTAATATTTGTACAGAAATATGTTTATAATCCTCAAAGTAAGGCAGAGTAGGGATACAGTATTGTTTTGATATTAAACATTGGGATTGTATTATGTTGCCCAGCCCTTAACGTTTCTGAACACCTTACATGGAAGTTTGTAAATGAAGTGAAAACATTTCTCTCATAGTTAGATAAGGGGTTTAGAAAATATTCTCATGAAGTATGCATGCATATATGGTACTCTAAAGTTATATTCAGTAATAAATTGCACAAGTCCATTTTTGTCTGTAATTGAGTCTTGAATCTTATTGTCCACAGGGCAGTGAGAGGAATTCAATGTGTTTAACTTGAAATGAACTCGTCAATTCTACAACAACTGGGAGACTCCATCCGCTGAGGAAGAAGTGTGTTATGATGGAAAGCCCCTGAATGGCTTGTGGTGAGATTATTTGGTCAACTTGTTTCAAGTATCTTATAAGATCTAGTTCTTGACTGTAGTTTAGCTACCTGACGTCCGTTCTTCTTTCACGACGCATTTGTAGACCATTTTTGTGACAAGTTCATTTCTGATCAAAATGGCTCAAATGTGGCCATTTTCACAATTTCTTTCAAGAAAATCATTTGCTCAGAAAACATTTGTAGGCAGAAGATTGACAAGATTAGTTTGTCATTAGTTGAGGAACACTTTTTTTGACACTTTCCACTCCCTGGTGGTCAACAGCTCCTCCTGACCTGCAGCTGTGTGGCCCGTCAGCATCCAGCAGAGGGAGTAAGACAGCTGATAAAGGTTACACATGGACACTTCTCATGCTGCCATCAGCTTTACTGTCCTGGTGAGTGAGAGTCACAGTTGTCTGGTTGATGTTGGTCGTATCTTTTGACAAAATTGTCTCCTGTTGGAATTCATATGAAGCCGTACAGTTGGAGGGGATGGACTTGCAGCTCCGACCCTCACTTTGTGTCTTACGTGAGCTGAAGGAGCCTGATGTTCTGACAGTGTATCACACACTTTACACCAGCTGGTACATACGATGGGCACTCAACATGCTCTGCTTATAATCTGACATTGCTGCCTTTTAGAGCAAAGTAATGCCTGTTTTAAAGGAACAAAACCCAGACGAGCGAGAAGGCCTGTTGGAGGAATAATGTAATATTCCCTGCGGGCGGTAAATATTTGTGCTCCTGAGACTTGGTACAGATTTCCCAGGTCATGCACATGTTCTGCTGCAAGAGGCCGGACTTCCTGTAAGAGATTGAGAAAGTCCTCCAAAATACTTAAAATAGTTCATGTGCCATGAGGGAATATGAAACTGTGGCGATGATTATATAGTGACGATTTCTCGGAGCTCACGTCACGTCGCTCACCATAATTGTTGTTTTGGTCGTTGCCCCGCTGGACCTCAGCAGGGTCGAGAGAATTAAAATGCTAATTCATCCAGAACCAGAGCGTTCACAAGAGCCAGAAGCTTTTTATCTCACCATAATTAAGTTACAAGACAAAAACTATCTTGGTCACTGTGTTACATGCAGCATGGGAAAATACAGCATGTGACATTTAGGCTTTTACTGACAGCCTGTTCTTCTGACTCTGAAAAGACTGTGTCATGTGGAGTGGTATGCAGAAACAGCTTAGCTTGTTCTAGATGCCAGATCAACCTGATCAACTCAAATCACTATTGGATAATTCAGAATGATTACATTACCTTTCACTATCATTTCTATCAGTTATAATACAATGGTACTCACCAAGTAATAGTTAACACCTGGGAACTTGGCAACATCACTGAGAAGAACTCTGACAGGTTGAGAAACAGACGCAGTCAGACGATCGGACAGGTTGGAAACAAACCTCCATTATTATCCAAACTGTCTGTTTGAGATTTCCTGCTTCAACTCTAACCCTACGGTACTTATTGTAGTTGTGTACACAACGTTCTCCTCTGGAATGAGGGATTATTAGTAGCATTTCAGTTGCAATCTTACCTCCTCATAAATCTGACTAACCGTCAGACTTTGAATGATTTCACCGTGTTTCCAGATCTCAGAAATGAACTTGGTAACAATTTTACCATAACTGAAACAAATTATGGCTAAAATGACCCGCGTTGTAATGACATAACATTCATTGCCAAGATTTTAAATGTTGATTATTAGAATATCTGCACATGGCAGCTTTGTGATGGTTTAGGTAAAAAAAATTAAAAGAGAAAACGTTTTCGGTCAGCAAAAGCACGCAGACTCCATTCTCTTGCTTAGGGTTCGGGTTATCCATCCACCACCCTTAAGGGTTCAGTATGCTTGAAACAAACTGGTTCATACAACATACCCTCCTCCTCTGTGTCTTTGTCGTTTTGACGCCCTAAATCGTACAAATGGAGTACACGACACAATGCAATCAGTCTTTCCCATGAATAGTGACTGTGTGAAGAATGAAACTAACAAACATCATACAGTCGACCCCTAAATTCTGAAGTCGGTCAGGGGGTTTCAGGTGCAGTGAGACAATTGGACATGTACTTTGTTTAAAGCATACAGAGGCCTTTACTTTGTGTGTTGCCAAATAAAGTGCACACTATTCCTGCATTGGCACTGAACACTGGCAACTGTGTGCTGCAGAAATGTCCAATCTGAGAGATTCTGGGCTGTTTTCTCTAACTGTTGGACATCGTTGCTGCAATTTTACTACAAAAATAACCCCACGTTGTAATAAACCAGAGCTATCCTTTGAAGTTGACGTGGTCTTCAGGTTCTAAGAATATTTAATGACTGTTGAGGCCATTACACTATTGTGAAATCATGTGTTTACCTTCAGAAATAGTAGCCATCTTTTTTTATGGGAAGTCACTTCCTGGAGAAAAGAAACAAGCGATTGGTTGGCGATGGGAGTAGAGTACAGTACATATGGTCCTCAGCATTAGCCTTGAGATGGCAGTTTGAAGTTAATTATGTTTCCTTTACAATGCATCAGACTGAGTGTGTATTCCAGCCTGCATCTGTGTTTATGAAAAGTGTGTAATAATAGTGACTTAATCACACAAACACTGCAACCTCTCAGTCAACTTGACTTTGCGTGGAAAGTCCACATCTCGGGAAATTCTTTTGGTTGTTCACCCGAACCACACACTGTTAACAGCTGTGCAGTATTTCACTCCGAGATTTTCTCTTTTAGTTTTTTTTCTTGTGCCGAGCTCTTTTCCAAAACCACTCATTAATAAAGTATTTGTGATCATGTGGCACTACTGACAGCAGGACAAAGATCACTGCATGCAGAGAGGGAGGGGCGAGAAAAGCCTGAAGTTAAGAAGAAAAGAAACAAAGAGAAGAAAAGAGAAGAAAAGAGGAAGAAAAAAAAAAGGTGGATGTTTTAAGGGAGAAGGGTTAAGAAACGCTTTCCCGCTCTCTTGCACATACACACTCTGCACGCAGACTCCCCGCCCCTCCCTCGCTCTTACTGTCTCCTCTGTAATGAGCTCCAGATGTGTTGCTGAGTACGGGGGTGGGTGGGTGAGGGCGAGGGAGAAGAAGGAGGGGAGCGGCGGTGGGGGAGCTGCCTTGTGTGTCATGTGCTCAGGCGAGGAGAGACGCTGTCCGAGGGGACGGTGTCAGCCCTGATGGAGTGGCTGGCCGGGGCCTGGGGGCGAATAAGGAGGGGGGAGGAGGAAAAGCAAGAGGGGGAGGAGGGTGAAGGGTGGGAGGGTCAAAAAGATCTCCACATCTGGAATCACTTCAGGTCAGCCCAGGCCCTGGCCATGAAAGGTGAGACCGGGCGCCTGGCAGGGGAGAGGGGGACAGGGGTCTGACACTGGACACCACAGTCAGGGATCAGTGATCAGGAAAACAACCAACAGCAGAAAATAAAACGGCTAGAAAGAAAACAGTAGTATCCATTTTTTAATGTGGCAGGAAAACCCTGATGTCAACGAAGCACCTCTTTCTTAAACTGACCCTCACTCAGCTCAAACACACAACTGAACCCTTAACAAGTGGAAGAAGTCCTTCAATCCTTCACTTAATTAAAATGGCAAAACTGCAGGCGGAGATATGCTCCATTACAGGTAAAAGTCCTATATTCTAAATAAATTCACAGCAGTAAAACCTCCCACATTGGAGATAATGAAATGACGAAAGCTCCCCAAATCTTCATGCTTTCATGGGGATTTTCCTGCTTTCAGATCAAATGAAGGATTACATGCCAAAGTCGAAGAAATTCTCAGACCTCATTCCCTCTAAAACTCGCCACAAAAAGTCAAAAACGCACTCTCATCCAGCGACAACGAGGCTGTTTATAAGAGTTTACAAAAGGTTTTTACTCAACAACACGGTTATAGTGTGAGCTTATCATGTGTTGCATGTAAAGTCTGAATCTGTAAAGTACATAATCACAATATAAAGTCTTCAAAAATGGAAATATTCCAGTAAAGTACCAGAATCTCAGAGCTGCACTGAATTAAGAGTACTTGAAATAAATGGAAACAGGAGGCTGAAACATTGAATAACTTATGATGGATGCCAAAGAACAGAATTAGCTGCAGCGGTGAGATAAAAGCAAACAGAACATTTTTATGAGATAAAAGTGTCCTGAAATAACGTTTACTTTTATGCCGAATTTAACAGAAGGATATAAAAAATTAGAATATGTTGTAGACAAAGTTTCTCAATGTGTAAAAGGTTTTGCCCTCGTCAAAGCAAATTTAAACGTTAAACTTTTTGAAGGGAGTTTAGTTTATGACAAAGAAGTAAATCAGTGTTGAACTTCTCCTGAGTTGTAAACAATAAACATCTCCAA
This sequence comes from Cottoperca gobio, assembly GCF_900634415.1. Lineage (NCBI taxonomy): Eukaryota > Metazoa > Chordata > Actinopteri > Perciformes > Bovichtidae > Cottoperca > Cottoperca gobio. The sequence goes on along the minus strand of NC_041358.1, from coordinate 7,122,113 downwards.
AACATATTTCCACAGACGATGTGCTCATGTGGCCGCACCTTTCGACCACTTTTTCCTCAAAAATCGAAACACGACGACATCAGCTGCAGTTTCATTCGACCCCACTTTTATGGCCCGTGTGCGCCGTACGAGGACGAGTGTCGACATGTGTTTGTTGACGGCGAAGGTTACGAGGGGCCAAGGAGAAGAAACACCTTGTATGACAGCCGCAGAGTTAAACGAGGCCCCGGGGCCCTCCATATTAAGGAGAGGATTTCCCTGAACATAAATATCCGGTTTTTAAGATGGAAATTTCAGGTTGTGGCAATCAGGAAAAACGAAAACACACAAAGCAGGAACAGCTTGAGGTTTTTGTGAAGGAGAATCTGTTCTCGAGTTGTAAATCTCCCTTTTATGGGGCATGCACAAGGTCCAAGATCCTTTTGCTTACAAAATGGACACAACTACCGTTATACTTATTTACTTTCTGAAGCATGATTTAAATCTGTCTGCATTGTAACAATCATATCTTTCATATGAGTTCTCCAAAAAGTGAAAGCTTGGTATATTTCCCTTCTGTGTAAGATCTGTGGAATTGGACACTGTGCCAGTGCATTGCTTGAAATGCATTTTTATTAATATACAAGTTTTTAATTTGTTACAAATAAAGGATATCATAGAAAATTAAGAGATGGTTTTGGATTCAGAAATACAATAGCCTCTCCTTTATATTGGACTATTACATGAAAATTAAAATGTGTTGAAAATGTTTGCTCGTCAGTGGTAATAACATGGAAAGAAATGTGGAAAAACAAAACTATCTTATTTTAAATTGCATATATGTCAGAGGAAGTCCTTGTCGGTTTGTTGTTGATTTTAAAAAGGGAGAAAAAAGTGTTGTTGATCCCAAATGTGGTGTGTCATGTTATCCAACACCACAGCCAGAGGGACAAAGGGAATTCCACGTAGTCCATAGACGAGTCTGCATCGAGAACAAGTTCTCTGATTGGTAAAAAAAAAAGATCTTTGAAAAACTCGCCCTCCAGTTCAGTCACAATCACAAATGTAAAACTACACAGATATTCGTCTACAGCATCCAGTCTAGGTGTCTTTTTGTACAAACAAGAGTTCAGTGATGCTCAGGAGAAAAAAAGAAAAAAAAGGCGGTTTAGGGAAAATCCTGAAATCACTCGGTGTCCAACAATTTGCATATAGGTGTAGTATCATCATGGAGGCTGCTCCAGAAAGTAGAGGAGGCTTTATGACCCGGGGTACTTAAGATGATGCTCAACCCAGAGACGGTGTCCGTCCGCAGGGGTCCAGCGGCAGAGAGGTTCCCCTCCCCTCCTGCGCCAGCCCCCGGCCTCTCCTCTCAGTTGACCGTGGGCACTTGGTTCAAGCTGTACTCCTTGGCTTTGAGCCGCAAGTTGGCGATGCTGTTGGCCATGTTCATTCCCTGGGACGTGTTGGTGTTGGAGCAGGTGGGCGGGTAGGTGGCCATGGCGCTGAGAGACAAGAGGAGGGGAAAAGGTTACATCACCTGTGGCTGACAGCGAGCTGAAGCTCAGCATGAGCCGCAGCTGTGGAAATATGAAAAGGAACAAAAACAGGTATCACTCATCATGTGAACAGATTTAGACTAAATATGACGTTAAGACACACACGACCCAAAAATACCCAAAAGGAACTTAACCAGTGTTTTTGCACATTGTAACCTGACTGTACATCACATTACATTAAACATTTCTGTGCAGCTTAAACTTTATTACAGTATAAACATAACTGACTTCATTTGGAATTTGAATATTCAGTCTTTTAACTTGCGATTTGGAAAAAGACATTTCTATAGTCTTCAACTTCAAACACAGAAAGTCTATTTCTCCTCCCACACTACATTTGCCAGATCTTCACCAGATTGAAGTTGTTATGCTGTGGATTTATACAACACTTTGATGAACATGGTTTGGCTTTGTCCAGCAATATTCTTTTTATGGAGGGAGGTATTAAAGTTTTTATTACTATCTTTTTTTTAACAATTCTTAGGTCGGTCCATAAGTGAGAAAATGTTGCCTGATCTGCTGGATCTATTAATCTATCAATCAATCAATTTACATCTGCCGTTGTAAAGTGTCCCCTCTCAGTCTGGTACATCAGTTGGCTGAAAGAACGCACCGAGCTCAAAGTTTAATATTGAAACCTGCCGTTGCTTATTTAATAAAGTAAAACAAATGACAAATAAAATGTTCAGCACCAAGCTCTCTAACTGTTATATCCCAGAGCTTTCAGCCACATCTCTCCGGGCCTTCAGCAACGGATGGAGTTTGATGATGTGGCAGATTGGCAATTTTTTCTTCTTTGAAGGATTATGAATTGTTGTATTTGTGTCCATTTCTTATCCTTACTTGAATAAGCACTGAGTGTATTTTACACCTCTTTAGGACTGATCTCTCTTTTGCCATTATTTTATTTTACAAAATAGTTTTATCTCTCTGCATGATTTATTGACTTGTTTGTTTTTTGTTAACCAAAATGTCATAAATTTGTGCAGCTTTTGTTTTCAGTTCATGCCAGAAGTCAATTTACAGAGGCAAAAAATATCTTGTCTGCTTTTGTTGTTGTTGAAGTGATGTCCTCCTGTCGCAAACAATGTTTTGGGGCTTTTTCAGTTTCCGCCCCAAAACTGCGGACTGCTCTTATGACTTTTCCTCAGTTTTCTTGTCTATATTTATGCTTTCAGGCACACATACATGCAGAAAGGATTTGCAGGGGCTGGGTAACAATTATCTTATTTCACTATAATGTTTTAAATGGGAAGAAGTCATGTGGGTTGCTTACTGCAACATTTTAGTTTATGATGTCTGATGGACTAGTTTATATTTATAAAGTGTTTTTTAATGTCTTGAATCAGATCTTAAGTTACATTTTAATGTGCATATATGTGTTTTTATTGCACAACAGGATTATTGTAGGTGAACTGTCGCCATACTTTTATATCAAGTGATTAAATGTTTATTTTTCAAAATTATTCATCAAAAAGATGAAAAAAGATCTATATCTAAAAACACTGTCGTCTCCAATTCTCCTTATATGGTGTACTGGACAACGCTGTCAACATGAAGAGCAAGACACATTGAGAACAACAGCAGGGCGCTGGTATGTTCCATCTTTTTTTGAAGATTTAATTTGAAATGCATTTTTACCAGCCTTGAACCATTCCAACAGTTTTTCTTTTATTTCTTCTTTTACATTTTGAATCTGCTTTATTTGCTAAACACTTTGGATCAACTGTATCATGTGTGATAATGCAGCTGTACATTAGTACATTACCAAACGATTATATTATTTTACCAAAAAATAAAAAAGCAGACTCACTGATTCTCTATCTCAAGCATGTTTTAAGTCTCTATTGACTTTACTGTTCAGAAACCAATGGCTGCTGGAGGAAAGGAAGACATTATGAAAAACTCAATTAATGCTTTTTAAAATGGGTTGAAATGTGCAAAAACATTGATATGATCCTTTAAAGACAAAAACAACCTAAATGTATTTAAATAAAAGTGTAAAATTGACACAAAAGGCACAATAAAAAAAATACAATCAGAAAACAACTTAAAATTTATTTGAAAACAGTAAATGTACTAAAACGTGTAAAAGCGTCAGTATTATTCTTTAAAGGAGAATACCGCAAGTTTTCTTTAACAAGAAAATAACTGAATGTAGTAAAGTGAATGCGTACTTGTTCTCTGAGGGCAGCATTTTCTGTGGCACTCGCACTGGCCCCCCCTCCGGCATCGGATACCAGCTTTAGGATAATACACAGTGAAGTGTTAGCACCACATTAGCGTGTTCCACATTGTATTATTCCTGCTTCACAAAAAGATTTCCCTCGCTGCTCAGCGTCCGGCCAAAAAGCTCTCAGAGAGTTTGCCGCAGGGTTTGACATTTTACACCGAGTTTCATAACGGAGGATTACTGTAAATCATGACCAATGTAACCAGAGTCACAAAAAATGTTGCCCAGTAGAGCTCTGTCCCTCTGTGTAGCGTTCATTATCTGGTGTAGTGTAGCAGACAGGGGTCACAGGGGTCAACAGTGGATTTAATACGGTTTGTTTTCACATTATCACCTCGTCAGGAGGGTCACAGGATCTGGGCCCGCCCTGCTCATGCTGACAGAGGGGAGTGATGGGACTGAGGGCGAGGAAAAGGGTGTTTTTATTCAACACAATTTGAGAGTTTGGAGTTAGATATGTGCAAGAAAGGACTGTTATATATGCAGTGTAGGAAAATGGCTGCAGGAGAGACAGCAGCAAAACACAGCAGAGTATAGAGACAGAAAAAGAAAAGTCAGAGAGTATCCACGTCAATTGTGATGAACAAAGCAAAGCTTTCTAACAGCAATGGAGGACAGACTCCGATCTTTTACTACAGTATTTTATGACTTAATTTTCATACCAGAGTTTCAATGTACAAAACTTAAAGAGAAGATGACAAAAAATCCAAAAATCATTACCGTTAGGATTTAATATTATTGCCAAAAAACTACAATTTAGTCTTTAGATTGCATTTGACAGATAACTCTTGCTGAACATAAATGCTATATTCCTAATTTTAGGATGCAAATTTACAGGAAATCAACTGTATCACAATAGGTAATGCACCATGTATGGCAACATTGTTTATGTTCATCAATCATTGCTGCATTTTATAATAATACAATGCTGTTAAACGTTCCCTATCAAGAAGAAGAGTTTTCAGATTTGTTGCAACTTACACAGAAGTAAGTATTTGAGATGATGCAGGGTGGCACTTCTCTGGCTGCATCTTATTGTCACTCAGAGAATATCAGGACATTCTGATGGGGAATTTCAAAACCAAAGCCCTCTAAAATGTCACATCTTCCCTCTAAATTCAGATTAAAATTAGAAGGAAACTTCCTGTTGCCACAGACCGATTTCACTTGTGATTAAAAGCAGACCAGTGTCACTAAGATATTTTTAGGACATTCTCATGTGGATTTTCAAAATTAAAGCCCTCATCTACTAGCTATCTAAATTCAGATTAATACTATAATAAGAAGATAATGTGGTTTCAAACCTGATTTTACACTACAGTAAATCTGTCTGTGTTTGTATTCAATACATCAAACTTTAGATATTTTAATCACTCACTGGAAAGCATAAAACAGTCAACTGCGATGTACACGGAGGGCTGAGCTTGTGATTTAATGTTTTGCACTTTGTATGTCAGCGCAGCAGTTTGTGCAAAAAAAGTAAATTAAGTAAAGTAAGAGTTTTGTTGTTAGGCCAAAGCGACCACAAAATCCTGTAATATCACAGCGGGGGAATACAAGTAAAAGTTTGGCTTTTAAAAGTTTACTTGAGTAAAAAGGTAAATTGGGAATCTTCTGCTTCTTTTAGGAACTGTATTAATATACATTTAATTTGCATTTACTAAATAGATTTAGGGGGAAACATAATGCTGAACAGACTGTTTTTTTGTTAAATTAGCATATTAACAAGAATATTTGCACATGGAAGTATTTTATACAGCTTCATGTCTGAGAGTCATTGTGTCAATAAGTTGCAACACAACTCTGTTTTACAGGATGCTGAAATAAAAAGTTAACCAGACTTACGTTGTCTATAGTTGGAACAATGTTTAAAGCAAGTCTGGAGTTATTTTGTATTTTTCCTTTTGTCAACACATCCCAATAGAAAAAGACAAAAACCAACAATGTATGTATCTCCTAACAAGTATTGTGTGTCAGAGCTTGATATATCCTCTTCCTCTGTGTCTTACAGCTCCATTGAAGTGTTTTTAATAGTTTAACAACACTTCAATGAGCCACACTGCTGCACTGGGTGACATGTTCCTTCATTACCAAGAACACATTCTGACTCAATCCCACATTCACCGTCCTGCTGCCACAAATACTCACTAGAGCACCAAATATGAATTCATCCACCACTGAACATTGTCCCCAACAAACTCTCTGTTTCCTGTTTGGTGAAACTTTATATTTGTGAGCTGTTTTTGAAGATTTACATCTTCTTGAATTCAGGTAAGTACTGAGACATTGTTGGTTTGTGTCTGAGCATGAGATTTGATGACAATAGGAAACATATAGAAAGAGAGCAGACTTGTAACAATACACAGTAAACTGTGTGATGACCTTCAGCCCGCTAGTTTGAGTTCAGGTGGATCAGAAGAGATGAAGATGGTCGGAGGAAGTATGAGGAGTATGTGCAGGAAGAAGAGGAGGAGGAAATGAAACAATAACAGAAAGCAGTGCCAGTGTGTGTGTGTGTGTGTGTGTGGGTGGGTGTGTGTGTGTGTGTGTGTGTGTGTGTGTGTGTGTGTGTGTGTGTGTGTGTGTGTGTTACGGTGGTAACATGTGGTTATTGTGGTATCAGCTTGTGCTTGTTCATCTGGAGACACTTTCTGCAGCAGGAAGCAGAGGAGAGGTAAGTCAGTAGTGAAGTACAGTTTGGGGTACTGTAGGTAGACTTGTTTTACTCCACTGCATTCAACTAATTGCAGTTTGAGATTTTACATCCAATATGAGATATATAGTCATATAATCGACATGCTTTCATATAACTTTCCTTTTCCTCATCTTATTTCCTTATTCTGTCCTTTGTTTCTTTATGTCTTACTTGTTTCTTTCCTCCTCCCTGTCTCACGTCAGTCCCTTCTTTCCTTGTTTCCTTCCTCCTTTCTCTCCGTCATTTATTTACTTTTCTCCTGATTTCTTCTTAATGTCCCTTGTGGCTTTAGAAAAGAATAGGAGATAATATGGGATATGGATAATATGGGATAATATGGGAAAGAAGGAAGGAATGAAGGAAGCTTCATTCCTTCCTTCTTTCCCATATTATCTCCTATTTCTTTGTCTCTCTCTTTTCTTCCCACTTCAACTAAACTAAAAGCATTCAAATATCGAAACTAGAGATATGAGGTTTCCAACAGCAAAGCTAAACTCTACACTTCTTCACAATAACTTTACTTTACTGTTGATACTTGAAACATTTAGTGTCTTTCCCTTGTGTTCAGAGTGTTAACAGAGGCGTTAGTGCAGAAGCAGCAGTGTGTAAACAGGGTGTGTTGTTGGGTTGTGAATGTGAGGTTACTGGGTGATGTCAGGTGAGAGAGCGGAGAGGACTCTACCTGTAGGGGGCAGCGCTGCCCCAGGACAGGTAGTCGTTTGGGCGTGGTGCAGGACGCGGTACGATTGGCTGCTCCACCGCCGTCACGTCTCCCGAGTAAGATTTGAGGAGCGAGGCGTTTTTGCTGGCCAGCATGGCGCGCTCGTTCCTGCGGAACTTAGCTCTCCTGTTCTGGAACCAAACCTGGGATCAGAAGAGAAGACAACCTGATGAAAAAGGTCTCATCATAAAGGCACGGCCAGGAGCCTTTATCCATAGAGCACATTTCATTAAAAATAAACTCAATGTGCTTTACATTTAAAAGGGGAAAAAAGCCACTTTTCCTACTTTAAAAATAAATAAAAATGTAACCTCTGTGGACACTACAATCATTACAGCTCTTTAAGGAAGCGTTCAAATTCAAAGTTCCACATGTTCAGCACTAACTTAGATGGAAAATGATGAAAAAGACATCTAGAATATTTCCATGAGTGTGGAGCAGTGCAGCCACAGTATTGTCAGGAGTGCAGAGTTTCCATTGGATGAATCAGCAACAAACATTTTACCTCCAGTGCCAAAGCAGTACGAAGTGTGGAGGCTTTGCATTCACATTATATGCAGAACAATCAGAAACAATGTGTCTAGAACCAATCACTTTAAAGGGTAAAACAAATGACCCTTAACAAACCATAGTGGAGTGCAAAATGTTGCTTTGCTCCCCGGTATGCTCTTTAATCGTGTGACAAAATAAACTCAACTCGAAGCTCCACCAACTAGCGTTTCTGGAGTTTTCAACCACCTCTCATAGTCTTCATCAGAGGGTTAAACTCGCTAAGGTTCATGTTTATCTGTACAATGTGAAGTCAAATAAAGGAACAAAGACAATAAGAATCTGAAAACAAATCTTAAATATTCAACAAAAAAACAAATCAAAGCAACACACACACAGCGCTCAACATCCTGAAACAGATGACGCAGTGACTCGGGGGGTGTTAATGTTGTTCCTTGCTGTGAAATCAAATCCATTATGAGATGTTGTGGGCGCTCACATGGGCTCGTTGTTCGCTGACGCACAGCCTCAGGAATGAGCCCTAAGTCTCTTTTATCAAAGCATCGCTCTCTGCTACACATTATTCACAGATGTGCTGCTTCTCTCCCTCCAACTTCACTGTTTCCTCTTTCCCTCTCTCTCTGCCCACAGAACAAATACTTTCACTGTTGTGTTCAGAAAACAGGCAATTAAAATACACCAACAAAAGCATTATATCTGCATATTAATCTGCAGTAAATGCATTATTTATTGAGTCATATAGTTATAACTCGTATCGTTATTAAACAAGTGCAAAGGCCTGAATGTATTTACAAGAAAGGTTTTATTAACTTTTCTTGAGCTACTTATAAGTAGAGAATCCGTCTCATTTCAAAGTTTATCCCGTACAACTAAGAGCATATTTTCCCTTTTGAAAGTCACAGTTTTCTTCCTCTCACTTTTACAGTCGCTGTTTGAGTGACTAAGCAACATTTCTGTAATCAATGTCCTTTTTGATATCTTTTACAATCCTGAGGAAAGAAAATCAGATTACATAAATGCTGATGTATTTGTGGACTTTATTTCCCTAGGTTTTGTCTGTCAGGCCACAAATAGGTTTCCCTAGCAATCTGATTGGTAGAGCATGATGGAGCTGTACGCAGCCTGCAGAGATGTTCTGCTTACATAACATAGAGCAAAAAAAAAAAAATGTATTCATATGTTGTTGGAAAAAAGCAACACATTTTGATTTGCGGGTGACAATTTGTCTTTTTTTAATTTATCTTTTTACAGTTTTTGAGGGGGATTTTTTTTCTCTACACTACACCCAATACGGGAAGAGAGAGGAATGTGTATGAGAAAAAAAAACTCAGCAACACCAGCTGACTAACAGGAAGAATCTTTTTTATTTCAACAACATGTTTCTGCACATGAGCTTTCATGTGAGCAGGATTGTGTTACTTGCGCTCCTCGTTGGCTGGTGAGGTAGCGACAGCACCCACCTCCTGAGGTTATGAAGAGAATATGAATCAAAGCACTAGGCAGCGACGGGCAATGTTACAGAGACCAGAATTGTCTTCTGGTGACTATAAGTTATTTCATTCTTTAGCTGCTGTGTTTATTCCTCATGTTGTTGTTAAAGATGAAGCCTTAAGACAGCCATACATCAGTCTCAGCTCTCTTTCAGTGGAACTAAAGGTTATTATTATAATGAATTAAAAACACAGAATAATTCATACAGAAACGAAGGCAGCTAATGGAATGCCCTGTAATGACTGGATGAAGAAACCATGACATTATTATGCCTACATACACCCACTACTACAATTTCCCAAAGAATGAATTTGGTATTCGAGGTTGTTTAATTGATGACATTTGGAGGTGGGATCTCACTCATTTGGCCTATACACATATTTAGCTCCTGTTGTGCTGCAGCCCTCATGTGTTGTACATTAGCCGTTTATCACTGATCTGTAAAGCGTTGAGGAAATTACACATCCCTACATCCACTTTTGTGATCACATCCAGTCCCTTTGGGGAGTTTACAAACTGCTCACAGACTCGACACTATCAGCGTTCATTGAAAAGATAACACAAGTGTGATCGAGGAAGTTTGTAAGGCGTTCTTATCAGTTCCTCTGAAACCCCATAACAGAAAATCTAAACATATGAATAGGCCCTGATAACTACGAACCACAAAGTGGGATTATTAACTTGTAAGAGCTAACAGATGATGAAGGAAAATGTCCTGCTTTGTGACTGCATGTCCTCATATAAAACCTCTCTCCAATAACATGCGGGTCCTGCTTTTAATACAAACAAAGCTGTTCATAAATCATTTAATAAATCATGTTGTGCACAAGGATTCATTAACTCCCACTGGGGTGCCAAAACCTCAAGAACTATGTTTGATGTACCAAGTAATACAGGGAGTGTCTGAGTGTTTATAAAAACCTGTTTATTTTTTGTGTCCTTGCAGTCAAAGTGGTTTACAGTATAATAACCACAAGCCTCTTCCTACTTCTGATGAGTTTTATGGCTTCTTCTTCTTCTTTCATCAAAGTTTGAACCTGTCTGATAAATCACTGCTGCTGCAGGAAAACCTTAACACTATAGGAATTAGGGTTTTATTTGGTAAAAGAAAATAGTCTGTGGTTGAAGTTTAGAATGACTCTGGAGGTCTGAGGGAATCATCACATTTCTTTGTGTTTTGTTTCGCAGCGAAGCCCCCATACATACCTGTACTCTGGCCTCGGTGAGGTTGACCCGGCGGGCCAGGTCCTCCCTGACGAAGGCGTCGGGGTAGTGTGTCCTCTCAAACACTCTCTCCAGAGCCTGGAGCTGACTGCTGTTGAAGGTGGTCCTGTTCCTGCGCTGCTTCCTCTTCTTCTTCTCCTCCGTGTTCATCTGTTCATCTACAGGGAGAAGAAGAAGAAGAAGAAGAAGGTGATGTTATGTAACAATAATAAGACTTGAGGTCCTTGTAGTTTGTAGCTACAGACACTTTGCCGGAGGAGGTACAATAAAATAAGAAAAAGCCCCGTGTCAGCCCACATCACATTTTAATAATAAATAGAGCTTCCTGCATTAATGCAACAACTGCTGCTGCGGGCTGTTCTGAAAAGATGCTGCCTCCTCAGACTTCAATCAGAAATGACAATAAAAGCAGAGCATTAAAGAATGCGACATAGACACTCATCCAAATTTTAATGCCTGGTGGTATATTGTTATATTATTATATATTATTAATATATTGTTAGTACAGTTTAAAAAAAAAAAATCTAAAAGAAGCAGCGTACTCGCTCTTTTTTGTTTAAGTTTTTCTTTTTTTACATTGTGCATTGTAATAATTAAACTACCCAATAGGATACAAATTATTTTTAATTAGCATTAAAATACTGCTTACACATTAATATATATATATTTTAAGTAAGCATAACATTGCATTTACTTGAACACTTTTGTCCAATGCAACTTTAAATTATTTTACAAGAATCAGACAAACAATGCGCACACTTTCTAAAAAGCTCCCAGCTACTTTTATTGTGCCATGTTTCGATCTAACAGAGATTATTAATAGGCCTGACGAAGATATCTGTTAGATTGAAACATGGCACAATTAAGAGTAGTAATGCAGTGTGCGGATCTTTGTCTGATTCTTGCGTTGTTTTGTTTTTATAAACCAGCACCTGAAACCTACAACCTGTAAACCTGCAGCTTTATGCTACCAGCCTGAGCTGCAGATGCTACCGAGTACTTTTACTTTTGACTTCTGTACGCTGAACACTGTTTCCCTGACTGGAAATCTAATGAAAACCTAGAAACTGTATTTAAAGAGAGAACACATTCACCAAAACACAAACCTCTGAATTAGTAGAAAATGTGAATGTGCATGAAAGTACAATAAGTGGCAGCCATCTCTGTGGCCTAGCGGCTAAGACTCGCACCAGGTAAACTTCAACGTCTCTATTTTGAATCTGGCTGAGGACCTTTATTGCATCTCTGACTCTCTACACACTTCCTGTCTGCCTCTCAACCATATTCCATCAACTAAAGCAAAAACATGTATCTTATGAAAGGAAAATACAGAAAATAGTGAAAATATCAGTGTGTGTCTCGCAGTGTTAAAAAAGATATATGTGTGGTGCTCATTACAATAATTCCACAGTGACATCTTCTTCCAGAAACAGTTTCCAGTAACTGTGGGAAAGTGTTCTCCGCGGAGAGTCCACAGTAATGTTTTGAGCAGCACAGACTAAATTTAGGGAGAAATGTCAGAGACGGCTATCTCAAAACGTGGACAAATATAAGCAAAACTATCGACATATAGAGATAATACTAACGTTATGTAAGAAGACATGTTGTTGTTTTCATTTGGGATTCTTTAAGATCCTAAAACAACCAAAAACAACCCACTTGTGGCTTAATCCACAGCTTAATTAACCAACATACAGACACATGTACCAGCTAACAAATAAAGATAAATATGTTATCCGTTTTGCACCTTCCAGTTGCTCAGTGTGTGCTGTTCGGTCTAAACGCTCCTGCAGGGTGGAACCAGTGATGTTGTGGCTCCACAGCAAGACCACGAAATAACACTTTCACATCGGAAAACAGACTGTGATCATCCTGTGTAATTACACACTCACACACACGCACATACACACACACACACACACACACTTCACAATCTGCAGCTTCACACTCATAGAGAGAGGTGGGAAGTTACTATTCACTCATGTTATGTTGTGCAGTTAAGAGCTTCATAAACTTTATTTAAGTATTTTGATGTTGAGAGACTTCCTACATTTCAGAGAGAAATCTTTTTATTTTCCGCTGCACCACGTTTATCTGGCAGCTGGAATAACAAGTTATTTTGCAGATTCAGACTTTATATTCAACATAAATAAAATAATAACTCTTGGCATGTAAAAATCTTGTCTCTATGCAAAACAGAGAGCAGTATTAAATCAACCTCACGTTAGTTGTTTGTTACAAACCGTTGAAAACTCAAAAAGTATTTTTTAGAGTTCTTCTTAGATAAATGTGACCCGTCCAAATGTGTCTGCAGTTTGGTTGTGCGTTGTTGGGCGTTCACACAATGATAGTGAATGTTTTCTTTTTTCCTCATATTTTTCATAAAACTGGTTGAAAAACTGTCACATGAACTAGGTTGTGTTATTGTAAGGAAAACATATTTAGTATGAGTATTTTGTCCATATATTGATTATAAAATGCAATCTCTGCAGCGTTACGTTTTAGCTGATGTAATAAAGGAGTTTGTGAAACGGAATTCTTCGTAGAAATGTCGAGGTTTTTCCACTTGTATTTTACTCCAGTCACAGATGTGAGTCCTCCTTCCATCACTGTCAGAAAGCTTTGTTGTGTTCAGGTAAAAGTTTTGTATCTGAGTTTAACTATTCGAGGTAATACTGCTTTTACTTCTTCTACACACACAAACACACACCTCGCTCAGTGTCACACACTCATGTGTCATGAAGCAGATGCTGCAGCGTGTCAACACTGAGCCTGTTTGTTTTGTTGTCTAATGAGAGAAAAGCTTCCCCCCCTGCACTCTCAGCCAATCAGGAGACAGCTGAGAGCAAACTCAATGTAAACTCTGCTTATCTGCTGCTTTAAATATACAGAACAGAGAGACCTCTTAGATAAAGCAATATATATATGAGACCCCAAATATTAGCTTGTGTTTTAAACACTGTTTAGTTTTTGAACAGTTTGACCAAAATAGATTTACAGGCCGGATGAGTTCATTCAATATTTCACCATGAAAAAAGCTCAAATTAGGGAAAAGTCAAGAAAATTTAGCATGAAAGAAAAAACAAGTCTGGTTGTTTTTTAATTCGATCATCCCGTGATCTTTCACTTTTATCTCGGGACCCTTTTTGAGATGCAGAGTTTTTCCACTTTTTACAGCTGATGATGAGCTAATGATACAAATGAACAGCAGACCAAAAGAGGAAACCCGGGTCAAACTACCGATATCAATTTATTTTTAATACTAATTTACTTAATATACTTGACAGTGGAATGTACTTTAACATCTAAAGTAAAAGGGATCATTTTCATTTCTTTAGACTGATAAATGATTGATGAGTTGTAGGTGTTATCAGCTGCAGCCTCATGTATTGTTGAGAAGTTTAAAATAAGCTGCTCACATTGTTTTTGGCCTTTCAACGTTTATTAAAATCAAATACGACTCATCAGTCTTGACTTTTCAGCGACCAAAAGATGTAAAACTATAATTACTTAAAGAAAATAAGCTAAGGTTGTTTTGCTTTTTTAATTATTGTTTACTCTCTTTGTTCCTCTTTTCTTTGTGTTTGTGGAGAGGCATGTCCTTTTGTTTGTGTTTTGTTTTGCTCTTTAAAAGACTTAAGGATTAAAAATACAATCAGGAAAAATAAACTGAATTTTGCAAAGCAGAAATCTTTTTCTTCTTCTTCCTAATCCTGTTAATCCTTTTGTGATTTTTCCGATTTATCTTGCCTCCCCTCTGTGGGAGTCTTGACTCCTGACCCCGGGTGTGGAACATCAACAGATTAAAACCATTGAAATAAAAAATATTAAACTAATTTATTGGGTTTTGGATGTAAAATATAAATCTGTAAAGTAAGATTCCAGCTGCCAGATAAGTGGATGATTTATGGTTGCATTTTTAGTATTATATTATTACAATCCATTCTTTTGAACATAATACTGCCATACCCTTTGTATTTAAAGCACATTTACCTGCAATTAAATCTGCTAAATGCAGAAAGTTGCTTTGCCTAAAAATAACAATATTTCTCTCTTTCTAAGGATTTAAAGAAATCTCACCTCTGTGGCATCAATCATTTCAAACTGAGCTCACATAAAGATGAGGTGTTTGTAAATAAATCACATTCATGCAGTTCTGAATGTATTTATGAGGAAATATTTTATCCAACCAAACAAAAATCTCTCCTCTAACTTCCATCTTGTATGAATCAGTTTGCTATAAATCAGTGCAGCAGCTCTGCAGTCTGTACAGTTTGGGACCATTTGGTAAATCGAGGAAAATTCAGAGTGAAGAGGACGCAGTTAAAGTGCGGCTGTAAACGCTGATGGCAGCCGCACATGGCTAACCAGCGACAGACCGCGCATAGTTTTCCCCAAACACAGGCGCTCTGCAGGCTGGAGGTTCAAATGAAGATCATGACGCACTTCATCAGTCCGCCAGCCCGTTTGATGACGTTACAGACGCAGAAAAGTGCGACAACAAAATGAGGTTTATCTGCTGTCAGTGAGGTGAAAAATATGTATTAAAATGACATAAAGTTAGTTATTAAATATGATTGAGGAGTTCAAGATTTACATTTAGATTCGAAGCATTTGAAGAGCAACTAAAGCATTAAAAACCACTACGACTAAAAATAGTGGATATATTGTTCCTGTATGTATGCAATAATTTACTTAAGTTGTTTTTATTTTTTATTTTTTATTAGCGCAGTGAAAATGTGGTACGGAAAGTCTGACGGACAAAATTAGCTATCTAATTTAAACTTAACTAACTTTTTTACGAGCCTCAAATTAGATTTTATTGATGACGGATCCAAGTGTTTCATTTTGAGTTCGGTTTCAAGTGGACAACTGTGTAAAATATAAAATCCAAATGTCCCAAAGACGGAACTCTCTCACTGTGTTTCTTTTAATAGTCGCGCAGAGCCGGAGCGGCGGTTTGGCCTTGGGAAGCTTTTAATTAAAGTAGCAGGGTGACATTTAAAGCAGCTAATCAAAGCCATTCCTGTCACCATCACCATCATCATTATCATCATCATCATCATCATCATCGTGCAGCTCGAGAGTGCAAACACGTGTAATTACAATGAAAGTCAATTAGTCCTGTCAAAACTGTTTCACGACAGGAGATGTTATTGATAATAAAACAGGAAAAAAAACCTATATTTAAATTTTTACTATTTTACTTTGAAATGTTTTATTTTGTCATGATTAATTTGGGTACTATCAATGGCAAGTTGTAAAGTAGAATAAAATGTAGAGCAGCTGTTACTTTCACGTTTCTGTCAGTAAATCGGAAAAATAAAATGTAGGCCTGATGACATGATCATCACGTGTCATTATTTCTATTTCTTGCGTAAATCTGTCGATAACGCTGTAATTCCTCATTATTATTTACGCAATAAAACAGCACAAATGTTTTTACTTATCAAAACAATATTTGTTTTCTAAACCCTTCCTTGTAAAGTCATCTCTCAACAATTTAAGATGCGATGAGATGCTGTTATTTTAATCCTTAATTGTTGGCGCGAGGACACGCGCGGTAATTATGACAAATGATTAGGCTCCGATATTCTGAAAGTGTTTGACAGGACGAAAATAACCGCGAATTAACGACGTGACCCTGGGACTTCCTCCCGCATATTTCTCACACGATTTTTAGCCTTTTAAAAAACTAACAATAACACTCATTAAAGCCTATAACGTTTCTGTCAGCCGCTGCAAATGGCCCTTTGAGCAGACGAAGAGGAGGAGGAGGAGGAAGGAGGGAGCGTTTATTTACTCTCTCAACGGTGAGCCAGAGAGGGCGAGCGGCGGGTTTATCTGAGTTTTAGTTAACTTCCATGCACACAGCGGCACATTGTAATACTATAAAGTTGGAAATAGAAGTTCTGATTTTCACGTTGGGTCGCCAGCGGCAGCTCAGTGACCAGTACCCGCTTCTTAGCTCACCAAACTCGGCTTAGATCGGCCTCAATTTTGCGCTGGTGTTTGAAAAAAAGGGGCTTTTATCATTATTTAGTCATACATTAATACAGATGTTTAGCATTAAACTATCATGCACGCGATACAGTCATCATGTGACCATCTCTTAGTATTTTAAAAATAAATGTAATAATGTTTACTCGATTTTTTTCCTCTTAAAAATAAAAAGATAAAGAAATGTTGTCTCATTTACGTCTTGAGAAAGAGATTTATTACCCCCCAAGTTTGACTAGCAAGGATACTGCATTGACCATGTCCACCAACATCACCATACCTCACTGACATCAAAGTGTTAATGGTAAATTAATGGCCGTTTTGAGGGGGAGGCCGTCAGGGATGATGCATTGCCAAAACTCACTAAAGGAATCCTTTCCATGCGCGCTGCTTTCTGCAGAGCTCCATTCATGCGCTCTGCACGCGGACACATGCCAGAACATAATGAAAACAAATGACTTTAGTTTTCAGCTGGTCATTAGAACTACATTTGTGTGAAAGTTGTAGTATTTTCCGGGATCGAGACTAGCAACTCGTAGTTTTGCACTAAAACAAACTATAGAGGAATTTTAATATTTTGGTCACAATATTTAAAAGTTGTTTTTGATCTCTTCTGCTCAGTCCAAGACTTCAGTTCGGTGTGCTTTTCACTTACTCTCCTGCTGGTTCGTGTCGCTCCCGCTGGTCATCCCCGGAGACTCCAGCATACTCCTCCCCGCCTCCCCGACGCTCTCGTCCGCCTGGGTGCCGACCATCTCCCCGGCCTCCTCCAGATCCAACAGGTGGCTGACCGAGAAGTTCTTTTTGGCTTGCAGGTTGTCCAGGTTAGACGTGATCGGACTCTCCAGCCGGTTTGATATCGAGGCTTGCCTGTCCATTACATGTGCATAGCTAGAAGTCATGACGCAAGTGGGGTACAGCGGGGGGAAACGCAGCGGTAATAAGAAGAAAGAGAAGAACCACAAGAAGAAGATCCTTGCATGCAAAGCGCAACGTCCGAGCAGCGCCTCCAGAAACCAGCCAGAGACAGAGACAGAGAGAGAGACTCGGTTCTTCCGAGCAGAACGCAGATCCGCTCACATCCAGATCAGCCGCGCAGGGCTCAAACAAACTTCAGCAAAGTTTTCTCCTCGCCTGCTTTTCCCGATCAAACCCTTTACAGACAATCCATCCAGTGGCGCGCGTCAACGGAGAAACAAGAAAAACATCAGCTTGTCCTGCTGTCTGAGAGCGAAAAGGAGAGAGAAGTTTTTCACACGAGTCCTCTGAGTAGAAGAAGAAGCTGTCTTCCCACTCTGGTTGAGTCACATCTGAGCAGGAAGAGCTGCTGCTGCTGATGACGACCAGATGCGCGGAGCTCCGTGTGCGCGCAAAGCTTGCTCAGCGGCAGCTAGGCGCGGGGAGGCAGGACGTTACCGCCGCACCTCCAGGCTATTGGAACCTATAGTCTCTCTCTCTCTCTCTCTCTCTCTCTCTCTCTCTCTCTCTCTCTCTCTCTCTCTCTCTCTCTCTCTCTCTACTAAATGAAAGAGAGCCCCGTAATTACGTGGCAATGCCTTTATGTTGTGTCTGACGTTTCACAGGCCCCTACCACCACCTCCTCCACCCCTCCCCCATCACCTCCCTTAGGCAGAAACATCCCCATCAGCACCATCAACACCCTGCTTTGGCCTGTTTTTATTCCACTGGCTGGCAAACCTCAGCACCTAATGAGTGTGAGTGGATCTGCAGCCAGCAGAGTGTGCAGGGAGACACACATGCTGCTGTTATCACTGCTCATGTGTTGATAAAGCCACTCTGACTGTCCTGTGGTCTGCCACCAATTAAATCAACCATAACCCGTGCCAGTCAGTCTATCCACAGATCTGTCCGCATGAGGCTGAGCTGCCAGGGCAGCAGGGAACACAAATATAAAGAAGTCCAACTGAATCTATGATTTGGTTGGAATAAATAACTGTATCCAAGCAGCTGCTAAGGGCCACCAGGGGCCACCAAATATGCAAACCCAACATTAAATGAGACATTTAAAGACATTTTTATATGAACAATTAACGCTACATATAGGGGAGACCAGGGTTGGTTGGCACTCTGCTATTTTCTGGTCTTTTGAAGGTCACAGAAAGTTTCTTGTTAAAAAGTTTCACTTTTTTGGTGAGGGTAACATTTCAGTTTTATAGTATCAAAAGAAAAAAGGTGGTCTGTAGTCTAAACATAGGCTATTATAAAACTGTTAGATAGAGGTATTGGACATGTATTACTTCTAGTAATTAGACAGTCTGTGATGTGTGGATGGCAGCTGGCTAACATTTCATCACAAAGTTGGCTCTATTGGTTTCATTTCTTGTAATTATAGTATTTTAACATTGTGCACCAACCCTGTGATGGTGGTTGGCAGAAATGCACAACATGACTAATCATGAATCACCTAATTTAAGAAAACATTTGTGCACATTAACACATACGTATTAATCCCTGAGACCTCAACCTTTCATTTGCAGATGGTTAGAATATTGTGAGTGATGCCAGAGAAATACGGCAGAGAGTGAAAAGTGTGCCAACCAAACCTGGTCTCCCCTAATGTGAAAAGTGTCACTCAAAGTAACAAACCCACAGAGAGTTATCCCCGACGCTAGAGCTCCACGGAGCTTTTTAGCATCTCCATCGAACACGCTCTGATGAACCCACCGGACGCCATCTGCCCAGCACCAGGGGGGGGGAGAAACTCAGGTACTGTACTTCAGTACATCCTTTTACTCAGTCAGTTAGTTATTATGCAGATTCAGAATATTCCACACAATGATGCATTCAGATTAATAATGCAAAATGTAATTAACAAATACATTATGATGTATTTTCACAAGTTAAAATAAGATGAGGCTTTATTGATTATTGAGCGGTAGTTATACATATCTCCACCATCACCAGCTGCCATTTTAAAATGATGAACTACTTTTACTTAAGTACTTCTTCCACCTGTTCTCAGCAGCAAACAGCAGATAGATCTCTAGAGACTAGCAGGTGAAAGTAGAGGAGCATTTAGCAGCTAAAAAGAACTTTAGCTTTAACTCCTGAGATATTTGTCTCAGGAGTTGGTGGAGACCAAACTATTGCTAAAAGGAGACAGAATATTGGACTTACATTCGATGGACACGTGACTGAAATGTTGCTCCTGATATTTGGTTTATTATATAAAACTACTGCGCTGAGGTTTATCTCATTGTCTTGTCGTTTGTGCACTGAATTAAAACACAGCTCTTTATAGTCCACAAGCAGCAGCTGCAGACTCACAGTGTAATCAGGCGACAGCAACATGTGTGCCATTCTTTACAGAGGCTCAGCCAATCAGAGCTGAGGAGAGTCTGGACCGGCTGCTCCATCCACTGAGCTCTGAGTTGAAGGAATTTCAGTCTCTTGCAGTTTGATCTGAGAAGGTGAGAAATTGGCAGTTGAGGCGTCAGTGT
Source organism: Cottoperca gobio (assembly GCF_900634415.1). Taxonomy (NCBI): domain Eukaryota; kingdom Metazoa; phylum Chordata; class Actinopteri; order Perciformes; family Bovichtidae; genus Cottoperca; species Cottoperca gobio. The sequence goes on along the minus strand of NC_041358.1, from coordinate 7,102,240 downwards.
GTTGTGAAAATAAAAATCCAAAAGTACAGCAGCTGTAAAACATTTTAAAAAACGCCCTGAAATGACACAGTAAATTCAAAAAGGCTGACTTTCACAATCCGGGGGTCGGTACCTCTCAAGGAGTCCCCAAACATTTTTGAAGGGTCACTCTCAAAATATTGTATATTTGTGGATCCTTATACCTTATGTCCTTTAAAAATGCTTTAAAATAGCCTAAATCTTTCTGAAGAGCTGTTGAGAAGGTCAAAGTGCACGGCTCCGTCCATCTTGGCAGTGCCGACTCCACCTATCTCCCGGCTAATCTAAAAGTAGGCAAGAGGTGGAGGTTCGGTGGAGCTGAGGCGGCCCGGTGCAGAGCAGAGCACACAGCTAGCGGCCTGTGATAGCACCAACCTGTCACTCATTAAAACGTCTGAGTTGTATAAAATCCCCCATAATGTTGTAATGAATGGGAAAATGATCTATAGAGACCAAAACCAGGTTTTTCTTTTGTACCAGGCATATTTATTTAAGGTGAGCATTTTAACACGGGGGTCATGGGGATTGACTGGCTTTTGGAGCCAGCCTCAAGTAGCCTTTTGAGTAGCCGCAGTTTTTCACTTTCACTTCCGCGTTGGCTTCATTTTTCAGCACCGGAGGTTACCGCTGTGCCACAAGTAGTAAGTACGTAAGTAAGTAGTAAATAAAGGTTACGCATAAAAAACTCCAAAACTGTTAGGAAACATTTATTTCGGTCATGTCAGAAAGGCTTTGTGTTATTGTATATTATTATCTTACACACTTGTATCTGAATCTGCAAAGGCTAGCAGTAACTCCACCCGTCAGAAGAATGTGGTAAGAAGTAAAAAGCCAAGGTGTTTCCCTCCAAGTACTTCTGAACGTCCCACCTCAGCGTTGGTACTGAACTGTAGGTTAGTCGGGTTGGAGAGGTGGTGGGGGTGAAGGGATGAAGGAATAGAGGGAGCTGGGTGGTGGAGGTGATGTAGGGGGGTGGGGGGGGGGGGGGGTTCATGTGTTCAGATGGCAGGAGTCGACTCTGGGCTCCAAGCTGCCATAGACATCCCGTAGCTTCCAGCCCCCTGATCTGGGAAAAGAACACTTGATGCCATCAAAGGGACGCGGATTGAATCCAGATGTGCCTCTCTCGTTCTTTCCATGTATTTAATGAAGGCACAGGGATAGAGTAGACTTTTTCATCATTAGTTTTCCCTCCAGATTCTCTTTCCTGCCTACAAGTCCATTCCGGTGCCAGCTAGGGCAGAGGGAAAAAAAAGAAAAAAAAAGGCCTCCCCATGTCTCAGACTCACAGTCTTCTCCTCCAGGGCCCCTATTCTTTGTTCAGAGCTCGATGTGAAAGTGGCCTGTTTGCTCCGGCTGCTACAGTTTGTCTTTGGCGAATGGAAACGTCCAAACATCTCCGAAAGGAAAATGCCATACTGCAGGAAGAGTCTTTGAAAAAGGCTAAAATGGGCTTTGGCGCTGAAAGAATATGCATCAGGAGAAATACATCTGTGCTCGGGTTCATTTAGAAAGTCGGCTTTTGTTTTTTAGAAATGCTGGAAGTCTTTCTGTGTTTTATTTTATTTGGCCAAAATAAATCATGATGAAGAAAAAAACAGCTTTATCTACTTCATAACAAAAAGCTGATTTAAAAGGTCATCAAACTATTAAAAGATCATTTCAGAGGTTAGCAGTTAAAGTTCTTATGAAAGTGTGAATCCGGCCTGCAACCTCTGTTTGCCTCTTCATTGTACTGAACTGAATAAAGGCTGAAGTGAGCAACAAAACAATGTTTGAATCTTGAATCAATCTACAATAGACAAAGTATTGAGACACTTTTGTCATTAAACTGAAAAATAAATGGTGTTATAGGCCTTTAAAACAATCAACACTTCATGATTAGTTCTGTTTAAATTCTGTGTAAAAACGTGCAGCATCTTGAATCTCTTGTTTACTTGAAAGCATCTAAAACACAGCTGTTTATGTTCATAAAGGTACAAATATTCACTATTTACCTGAGTATTTGTATTTTATGACACTATGTACTTCACTGCACTCAACGACATTTAAGAGCAATATAGCAATATGCACACTCTGGGAGTGGCTGTTTTGAAATATTAGTATGTTTAAAATAAGTTTTATGAGTTTATCTTCATGTTGTTTGCTAATATTTACTTACCTTACTTTAAGTAAGATTTTTAATTTACCTGTAACCTGAGTATTTAATTTCCATTGTTGGAGGATTACTTTTAGTAAAAGATGTCATTGCTTCTCTCCTCATCACTCTGGTTATTATACAGCAGTCTTCACAATGTCACAGGTGACATGTCCACCTGTCTGCAGCAAACAGCATCATTATAGTGTTTGCATTTACAAAAATAAAGCATGAGCAGCTGTCTCACAGACAGGACGTCTCAATATCAAAAATGAACAGTTTGCCCCATACTAATAAGTAAGTAATATACATGAGCCTGCGTTATATTATCACAACTGTGTAATAGCAGAAATTATATATTTTGTGTCATGTGAATTTGTGTCTGCAGGCACACTGTATGTATTATAAGTATTTAATCCCTACCTCTGAAGCAACAGGTCATTACAGGCTCCAAGTGTCGTCTGTGTGAGTCTGACAGGCAGGTTCTGAGCTCACGTTTCACTTTGATAAAGTGCAACACATAAATCTTCGGATACAATAGCAAACTGCACACGCCAAAAAATTGGATGATCGTAAATGAATGCTGAGCTTCATTAAATTGGTTTTGTGAGTTTGAAATGATCACAGAGAGTCATGAAACTCCACACTTTAACTCATGTCAGGAATGAAAGCCTGAACAGGGATAATTAGGGTTCGTACCGGTGTGTATTCTGGTCTGGCCCGAGGAGACTGTGGGTGGTAACTGAAGGGTGAACCCACAAAAGCCTGCTGACCCTCTGGGACCAGCGTAAATCTTAATGAGGAGAATTCAGCAGGCAGGTGAATACACATTTCTGAATTCTGTCTTTATGCAATGGTGACTAAAATCTGCACTTGGGTATTTTTCAAACAAAGAATAAAGAAACAATAAAAAAAAGGAGCGTACCTACACCAGAAAGCAATTTACAGTAATATTACATTTCAGAAGCATGCTGGTTGCCACACTTTTCACTCTGTGCCGAATTTCTCTCTGACATCATTCTTGTTAGAATATTCTAACCAGCAGCAAATGAAAGGTTGAGGTGTCAGCGATAAATACATGTGTTTTAATGTGCACAAATGTTTTATAAAAGAAGATAAAAGTCACGTTGTGCATGTGTGCCAACCACCAGTCCCAGCCAGTTGGCATATTCCTAAAATGCTATAGTAAAACAAAAAAGGCAACCCATAGAAACATTTGAACATTTAATTCAAACAAGAACCCGAAGACATGAACATTTCATAGAATATGTGCCCGTTTTTCAAACCAATATAAACATTGTTCTTAATCTTTCAAAAAAGCTAATCTCTCAAAACAGCCCAACACTATGAGCATTAACTGTTACATTTACGGGCACATTTGATAACCAACATTTGACCCAACTATGTGATGCAATGATGTTCGCCAGCTGCCATCACTCATCACAGACTTTTACATGACAATGAGTCCTGTCTATTAAATACTACTTTTACAAATTTGTCTGACAGATAAAGTTACTTTTCAGATTCAGACTTTACATTTAATATGACATCAAATCATAAAATATCACAGTTTTCATGTACAAACCTGTTTTTGTGTAAATATCTCTAAAATCATAAACGTTTTTAAACATATATAGAGCAGTAGAGGAAAGTAAAAAAAAGTACATCTACTAAAGTACAATTACAAGGTACATAGTATTTCAACATTACACTACATCTCAGAGGGAAATTGTACTTTTTACTCATCTGACAGATATAGTTACAAACCACATGACCATCTTGTTATAGCTTTAGCCCTATATACAGTCGTAAGTATTATAATGCTGCTGACATGCTATTAAACTCATTATTAATAGTACCATGCCACATTATGATAATACTTCTCTTTAAGTTAAGTTTTAAAAGCACTGCTTTTACTTTTAAAGAAGTACACTGTGGTATTAAGCAGGATCTAAAAACGTCTCCCACCAGACCTGTCAATCAAACTGGAGGCACTAAAATAAAATCTCCCTTCCTGTGTTAATGTGCTTCCTTTCTCTGCTGGTTCTGTATCAGCTCAGTCCCTCAGTGCAGCTCTGGCCCCGGGCTGAGGAGGAGGATGATGATGATGAAGGAGATGATGATGAGGCCGCCCTGTCGCCGCCGCTGTCCACTGACCCCTGGTGCTGATTGGAGCAGCACTTTGGCCCCTGTCCTGTTTTATTTCCCTAATTGGGAGTAAATGGCCTCCTTGTTGACTCTCTACATCCTGTGCAGGGAACCATATGTCGCAGACACGCTCCCCTGGCTGCGCTGCGCCTGATTGCAGCGGCTGCAGCGGGACTTCTCCCAGCACCGGCTGCTGCTGAGCTGCAGACCTCTCACGCAGACTCTGAGCTGATCAGAGGAGGCTGTGAAAGGGTTCACACAACACTGCAGCTGCACACATGTCAACTGCACAAATCACCTGGCCTGTTGTGTTAAACATGCAGGAAGTACTCACATCCTTTACTTGTTTACACTATACCTCTAAATATTTCTTATAGATCAATAAAAAGTACATGTAGGCCTACTTGTACTTTCTGCTTGTATTTCAACACATTCTAGAGGGAAAATATTGCATTTTTTATTCCTCTACATTACAGCTGTTGAAAATGTGCAGATTGTACACACGAAACATGTGATCAGTTGTTTCAGTTCATCACATTGTTGTAGAACCCAGCACTAGGCCTATATACCGTTGAAAAATAATAATAATCCATTAATATAATATTAACACAGACTGTCTATGTTGCGTCATGAGAAATGTTCCTTTCACAAGAGTAGACTTTTGAATGCAGGAGTTTAATTTGTAATGTGTGATATGTTTTAGGCTATATTGTAGGAGGCTATTGTTACTTTTGAATGCTTTCCACTTCTTGGATCACACGGGTTTAAGGTAACTTTTATTTACATGTATTTTATGTTTTATTTTATTTATATGCATCCTGTCTATCATGTGTGTTGTGGTGTTGCAATGATAAATGTCCCTCCTCAATGGCTAATAAAGCCTGATTCGGATTCTGACATATGGCCTATTACAACGAAAAAGGTAAATTAAAGATAAACGTTCCTAATTAAAAAAAGACGTATTAATATTAAAATATAGGCTACATAGAAACTTGTTAAATAATGTAATTGTTAAATTGCTAATGCATGTTAATAAAACAATAAATCCCCAACTTTATATGATGTAGTCAAATAATGAAATCATCCAAAAATTAGAGTTAGGAGGTTTCCCCCCCATGCATGGAAAAACCTCAAATCTTCCATCTATTCTCGCGCATCCAATTAAGTTGAAGGATCACGTGTTCCTCTGGGCTAATAATAAATAAAACTAGATAATGCCTGAGATGCGTCTTTGTCATAAAGCTCAAATAAGCCAGAAAAGCTTTTTTTGTTGAGAAAACAGCGATGTTTTATGATATGATCTGCAAATTAACTCCAGCTGTCAGATAAATGTGGTGTAGCAAGAAAATATAAATACTACACTGCCAGTAATTGTATTTAATTGTGAGTAAATGTAGCCTACTTATATGAACTATCTGTGTCCCCTATTTATATTTTACGACTCGTTTTGTTCTGCTGTTGTTTCCATTGTTGCAGGCGGCTCACATGCTGCACTGTTGTAACTGTAAACGGTCTGTGGCGTCCCGACATAAAACAGCAAATCTGCTCCTGATTAAAACAACACGCAGAGTTTACAGAGCAAGTGGCCGTGTGAAATTAATTCAGCCGCACTGATTCTCATTATTACAAACCCCCAAAACTTGCTCAGAAAGGCCGTTTAAAACCGCAAACATATAACCGAAGAACTTAAATAAATAAATCAGTTAATTACTGGCTGTATTTCTTTGGGACTTGATACTTTTATTTGCTACGTTAAAGTTGATTTCATTTTATATTCAAAATTACGGTGAATAATTTTCCAAACTCGTTCATATTTTTATTTCTGTTTTATTTTCATGAACAACATCTACACTCGGTTTTGGTCACATTTGAAAATGATTTTTCATCAAATATTTAAGCAGCCGTGTTATGAAGCCAAATTCGCTTAAAGTTTCTTTCATTTTTTCGTTGAAAGTGTCTAGTTTTCAATTTATCTTGTGGATTAATCTATTTCGAGTCTACAAGTGGGTTTCTATGGGGAATAACATTAATTCGGCTACAACGGTGAAGCTTTAAATCAAGAGTATACATGAGATTGGGTTCATTATAGAGCAGCTAAATTAATCCGGACACGATTGTGTTAATTGCCAAAGCGAATAAAAGAGGAGGATGAGCGGGCTTCCAATATTAAGCCTCCATGCAGTATTTCTTATCACGGAAAAAAAAACATTAAAACAGTTCGTATGTGACTCTGACTCATACATTTTCTGGCGCTTCACAGTTGTACCGAGTGAGTTCAAAGTTCAGTTGATATGGAGGTGAAGCCCGGCTCCTCCAGATGGCTGAGATTTTCAGGAAAACTTGATTTGGGTCTTTTTGTTTTTTCTCTTGGCTCTCGGACTCCTCGGGTTTCAGGGTCTTTCTCGACCTGTCGAGGGACGCCAGCGCCACATAAATCACACTTTACTTTATAAACCCTCCGCTCTCTGAAGTCCGGCGCAGCGCCCAACACACACGCACAGAAACACACTTCTCCCCGATGGAAATGTATTTCTAATATAGAAGCCAATTCTGCAGTTTGAAGCCCGACTGGATGCCTTAATCTTCGCAGCCTGTATCTTCTCATTATTCATTGTCATAATCCAGAGAACATTTTATTTTCTCATGGACCCCCGTCTGTCTAAGGATCCTGACAATTATTAATATTCCCATTTAAAAATGAAGCAGGCAGTAGGATCAAGTGGAAATGTGGAGGAGGATAAACACCCTTAAATTCAGTTTGCACATTATTTTGTTGCTTTACATAATATTTCATTTAAAATATTTGTTGGTGCTACAAATATGTATTACATGTAAAAAATACCATCCAAATCTCCACTACAGGAAACACATGTATTCAAAATATTACTTGACACTTAAAAGCACTTAAAAGTATCTAAGTACCTATTGTGCAAAATGGCCCTTTTCATATTGTTATATCGCTGTATTGCATTATGGATCTTTATTATTATTGATGTGTTCACATGTAAGCAGCATGTTAATGTTGCTGCTGGTATAGCCAAATCTTACAGACACATCCATCACTCCTAAAACTTAATTTTCACAAAGAAGGGAAATAATTGCCACTGCAGAATATTTCTCCTCAGAATAATGCAGGTTGCTGCACAACTATGAAAAAAATTATACTTGATTTGACCTTTTTATTAAAAGAAAATAAGATTTATAGAACTCAATTTCAGACTAAAATGATATTGATGTATTACTGCATATGAATCAGGGCAGAAAAGTCTGAATCTGCAAAGTGACCATAGAGACCAAATACATGTAGTGGAAAAGATGTATAAAGTAGCATAACATGAAAACACTTCAGGGAAGTAACTCAAAATTGTACTTGAATAAATGTACTTAGTTACATTCCACCAGTGGCTTTTATGGAAATGACATAATTCATTCCTTTTTATCTGAATGTCCTCATAATTTGGTCTGATCTGCTCCGGGGGACTTCAAACGCTGTCCTTGGAGGTGGGACAGACAGGACGGTGGTCACTCTCCCTCTCTGAGCTTCTACCTCCCGACTAATTAAAAAAGCTGCTTTTACGGCCTCTCCCTTCAGACGGCCAGATGTGACCGGAGCGCTGTAAAATCTCAAAGCGGTTTACAGAAACACTTACTGCACTTTAAAAGCGACTTGCAAAAGCGACAAGAGTCCCAAAGTGCTCCCCGTTTAAATTCCTTCCAGAAGTACAAGCTTCAGTCCTGCAGATAACTCATCATCTACACAGATATACATGAGGACAACATACACGGACAGATTATACATCTTTTTTGGAGTTTATTTTAGTAAAATATCATACTGTAGTGCATGTCCATGTATCACCTTTTTAAATATTGACCCCACATAAATAGATTGTATATGCTTCAGAACATACAAGCAGGCTTTGGTCAGGCCCACATATAAGAAGCTTAGCATTAGATTATTGTCACATATTATTTTGGACACATGGTGCAGCGAGAGAGTCAACTCTGCAGAAACACATGCAACTGAAAGCATCTGTACATACATTAACAGATATCATCTTACCCTTCAGGAGGCCCGCTGCTCCTCAACTGCACTGACAAGACGAGAATTAGCTTTGTGAAACACGAGCCCAGCGCCAGCTAACATGTTCATCTACAACACATAAGACAGGAGGGTTTATGTTCGGAATAGAAATGGATTCATGCCTCCTTTCCATCTGCATGAAACTGAGACTTTCCAGGAAGTAAACTGGACCCATCTTTCACTGTTGCCACAAAGAGACAACCATCAAAAACAGTCATCTTTGGAATACATCCTTTGCTCAGAGAGATAATTCACATGTGATGTAAAACCACATGTTTGGAAGATGAGCTCTTTTTTTTTTTTTTTTTGGAAGCACACACATAAAAAGTGACCGAATGAGGATAATGGCTGCAAGATACTCGGATTTACTCTGCAGCTGAATATGATTCTGTCTGATCCTGCCGGTACACACGCAGAGAGCTGGGGCTCGTTTGTTCTAGGCTTTTTTCGTTTCACAAAAAGAAGTTCTCAAATGTTAAACATTGTCTATATAAAGAAGTTGGCCTAAATAAAAAGAGTCTATGGGCTACAACTTATTTTCTTGATTAATGGTTTGGTCTATAAAATGTCACAAAGTAAAAAGATGTCCATCTCAGTTTCTCAAAGTTCAAGTTGGTCTTTAACCAAAAAGGTATTCACTTTAATATATTATAAAACAGAAAAACAAGAAAATATCCATATTTGAAAGTTTGGAAACAGCATTTTTTCCCCAATTGTGCATGAAAAGTGACTTTAACGGTAAATCAATCAGTCAATCAATCAATGAATTAATAAGACGACCAATCGTTGCAGCTCTGAATCTGGAACTATCTGATCAGAAGAATCCGGATACAACCCGTCTCCCTCTCCCACCACCTTTAAAACCTTCGGGGCCGTCAACACTGACAAACTGCTGCCAGTGACTCCACTCAAACATTTAGTAGTGTAAGAGGAGAGCGGTTCCATACGCAGCCCTGGATGTTACAGCGAGCATCACTTCTTCTCGGGGACGGTGTTAGTGCAAACGTTAGTGTTTGATCTGAATCCCTACAGTGCACCATGCGTGATAAGGTCCATATTTTACAGCTGACCTATGACAAGCATCTTTTCTGAGCATCAGGACGCGACAATTTCACTCTGAAAACAGTTTTCTAGTTTTTTACAGTCTTGTTCGGTCTTTGGTGGTTCAGTCATCGGGTGGTGCTCCTGCTGGAGGTCGCCTCCCTTCTCCTCCTTCACAGTCTCCTTCTCTGCGGGTGCACAGTCTTTGGTGGATTGCACCGTTCCCTCCCGATTCTCCACCGAACCGTTTTCCTGTTTCTCTTTTCTCTGCGTCTCCACACACCTTGCTTTCTGCTCATCCTCCTCCTTCTGCCTCTCCAGCTCTTCCTCAGTGGCCTGAAGATGCAGCTGCTGCATCAGCTCCTCCAGCTTGTCAGCTTTACGCAGCTCGTTCTGCTGGATGATGGCGCAGAGGTGCTCCGTCAGCTGCTCCTTCACCTCCGACTTCTTGTGCAGGTCCAGCTTGGCCGTCACGTACTCCACCTCCGCCTTCTCATAACGCTTTCTGTTTGAGAAAATGTAAAATAACTCCTCAACTTCTCATTTGAGAACATCTAACTTTCACATGCAATGAATAACTTTCATTCTGTGACAGTGGAGTGGAGTTTCCATTTAGAATATTTGCTGCAACAAATAAAAAAACTCCCGTCTGCATTCCACGCCCGTTGATAATATCCTTTATGAGCAAATACACAGAGTTCACATTACGCAACATATTCCTCGTTTAACACCTGCTTTTAATCAAACCTCGAGTGTAACTGAAGACGGAAATGAAGAGAGAAGTCTGACTCCTCAAGAGAGAATTCAGCAAATGCATTTTAGATTAGAGATTATTTGATAAATCCGCTGATGGTGTATCTCTACTTCATTGTTTAAATCATACATCTTGCAAAAATATAAAATATTCTCTGGTGCCAGCTTCTAAAATCTGATGATTTTCTGATATCTGTATTTCCTTTTGAAATTGAATATCTTTAAGTGTTGGACTGTCGGTCAGACAAACAGGTAATATGAAGACGTTACTGTTAATTCATTTGAAAGAAATTGATCGCATATTGAATTGATGATATGTTAAACGCCCTCGTTGAGTTTTGAAGGCTGACACTGGTTTGGTGTGTCGGAGAGTTGGCAGTAAGTCTGCTCATTAAAGGATCTTCTTTACCAAAGTTCCAATACTTAACATTGGAGAACCTTTTCTTCTTTTGGTAACTGCAAAACATGTTTTTGCAGAAAAAACATTGGTATAGTTCTACAAATAAAAGTTTCGTTGTGGTATTTGTATTAAAACTAAGGCTGCTGGTACAAACCCCCACACGTCTGAATACAGAAACATTCTTTTAATTGGGAAGAACAGAACGTCACATGCTGTTTGGAAACATCGCGGTGACTAAACAGATTATGTCAAACATTTCACCTCAAGGTTTTTATGTTGAACCTCAGCGAAATCGCAACAATTGATTATATCAACATAATCATAACAGAACCCAGTGTAATGAGTGTGTGAAGGTCGGGTCCTCTTCCCGTTATACAAACATCTGTAATGCAGAGTGTTCATGACGTGGAGCTAATCTCACTTCACCAGCGGCTGCAAAATCACAGCTCCAAGCACAGGGTCAAACACAGCAACAAATGCTGCACTGATTTAGACCAGTAGAAGAAAGACCAACTAATTACTTCAAGTTACATTTAGCTAATTGTTCAGTGTTTTAGTTTGTGCAGCGTCATTAGTCTCCGTGTGCTGAAGCTCCAGACACAGGACTGTGTCTGCTGAAAGTGGCTCAAAGTGTTTGAGAACACATGTGGATTACAAGTGTTGGAGAAACCTTTCTTTATAACAGGAATACTGGAAACAAGCTGCAGGGGGCAGCATTCACAGTGGATGTACAGTTCATTAGCTGCTCATTTCTTTGATTCAAATCAGACTGACTGTTGGCAATGTCAAATATGATTTTATAAAATCCTGAGAGCTTAGTGGCACTTACAATTACATATGTCTTAGTGTTATTCAGCTGTCCACATGTCCTTGAGCAAGACACTCTGCCACAAAACATCAGGTATTTCAACATATCTTGACATTAACTAACTTGGTAGATTCCAACGGTGGAAGGTTGTTCACTTTTTGTTTTCTTTTTTTAACCTAGAGCTACTTAAGGCAGTGTAATGCTGGGCTGTCCCTGATGACAGAGTAGTGAGAGAAACATGTTGAAATCTTTGGTTGTCCATCCAAAACCCCAGTCCTAGATCTCACAGTGAGACACCCTTTAGAGCTTTGTGGAACAAAGACAGCCTGTATCAAAACAATGTTAACACTTCCAACCACATGATCTCAATATGTGAGCTGCAGAGTACACCGGCTGAGGCTGCACTGAAGGCCACTTGTTTTAAGTGGGAGCTTTTAAGAACTCTGACGGTATCTTCAAACACGAGAGCAGATGAATGATTTGAGTTGATGACGTGTCTATGTTGCATATTTTTCTCCATTTACACTGTAGTGCTGCAACTCACCAGTATTTTTGACCCATCATTTGACCTCCCGCAAAATTGATATGGTAAAGTCTAGTAAAGATTGTGACCAAGATTTCATTTCACAGTGTGTAGGGGCCTTTGGGTATGTTGTTACATAAAGAAGTACCTGTTTATTAAGTCAAAATGTAACACTACACTTGTTCAATAGAAGTTAGAATAGAAGTGTCTCACCCTCTCTGACACTTGCTTAATGAGGACTTGTATAGGAGCTTACAGCCAGGGGAGAAGTTTGGGATATGTCTGAATAGATTCTTCATTGATTGAGCTTGAACAGAGCTGTGGCCATGTGAAAGTATTTAGCCAAGTTGGTGAAGCTTCTGCTTCATTGATTGTGAGATTGCAAGAACATGCCCTTTCTTGTATTTCTTATGTTCACGTGTTGTCCCTCTACCTTGCACTGGAGTACTCCCAGCTGGCCTGTTCTATCCTGCTTCTCAGGATGCCGATATCATTGGACACCATGTCATCGAGGGCCTGGAGCTCCTTCTGGATCCTCTTCAGCTTCACAGCCTCTGCCTGAGTCTGTTTGGACCTATGGACGATAACAAACTCTTATAAGATACATTTCATCTTTTGGCCTCAATTCTGGTCTTACTCTCATAATAACATGTTGCTCACTAGAGTACCAAAACAGCCGTTCTTACTTCTCAGCAATAGTTTTTGTCAGCAGAGCCTTCTTGCGTTTATTCCTCTCCTCGATTAGCTTCTGCTCATGCTGCAGTTGCTCCAGACGCGTCTTTTCCCGTCTGAGATCAAACAGAGAATTTAACACACAAAAATGCTTTTTTCAATTTTAAAATGGCCAAAAAAAAAAAGAAACTAGCTCCACACCATGAAAGGAGTTTTGGGTTTGATGCCAAAGAGACATTAAAACAAATATGTAAATCTTTATTAAAAGTTAATAAAAAATGACCTTAAATTGTGTGGAAATGTGAAATTGGTGGTGCAACACATGCTTATCTCAACATAACAAGATTCAAGCATTTGTAGAATCCACCTAATATTAATATATATATATATATATATATTAATATTAATATTAATATATATATATATATATATATATATATATATATATATATATATATATATATATATATATATATATATATAAAAAAAATTATATTAAGCCCTGTTTTCAGCTTTATGTCGATGTATTTTCCACATGATCCAAGCGGTTGAATAGTTTAATTAGCTTAAGAAGAACACATAAGGAACATTGTATCCTTCAGTTTATCACAATCATTCAAAATCAACACAACTGGAGATATATGGTTTTCACTGGACAGGAAGGGGATGAAAATGGTAATCTGAAAAGTAATTTTAACTGTCACACAAATACAGTGAAAACTCAATAGTAAGTACGATAACAAAAACATACTAACAGTGCCACCTCTTGTTTCTCCAGCTCTTTGACGACGGGGGTCTCCTCCTGCTGAGCCGGTTTCATCTCGCTGGGTTTGTGCTGCACATCCTGTTTGACAGCCGGACCTCCTGTTGCAGAGGCTGTGAGCGGAGGCTCAGGCTCTGTCTTCGGCGGTGGTTTGGTGAGCTGTTGCTCCGGTGGAAGGCAATGAGAAGCGGTTTCAGTGTTTTTCTGAACGGCCACCTGAAGGGCCCTCTCCCGCTGTAACTGCTGTCGACTCCGGTTGGCTGGAGCCGGTTTCCGCCCGCGGGCAGCCGCTGCGGCCAGCGCTGACTCTGAAAATGCATGCAGTAAAAACGTTTTTTACAGGAAATGATGAAGACTAAATATAAAGTTTGGTTAAAACATGTCAACAACTGGGTAAGCTGGAGCAGAGTCATATGCTAACTTCTTCGGCTAACATTAGCAGGAAGAGATGTTACCTTTCTGCTGCATCTTCCGTAAGTCCTCGTCAGAAAAACCGGCCCAGCCACTCATTTTACAGCTTCACACCTAAAATACCTAAAATAACACAGGAGGAACTATGAATGCATGAAATATTCTGCGTAATGACTTAAAATAATCATTCTAAACTTCCAAAAGGCAGATTAACTGTGAAGCTTTAAACGCCACCGCCATCTTTGTTTATTGATGCCACGTTAAGGACCCTAAAAAGACCCGCGAAGTTGAAGTTGCAGATATTGCCTGAATAAAATAAATATAAACACTAATGTAATGTGAAATCTAAATCGGAGAACACATATTCCTGTCGTCTCTATAAATAATTGTTGCCGTTAGAATTCAATTTAGATTTTTTTAATGCATCTTTGCCCGTAAATGTTACTTTGTATGTTATAATGCAGAAGGCATATTTATGGTGAGCTACATAGTTCCATAAATCTCCTTTGAAAGTTTCCGTTAATTAAATGATTTGGCTTTATGGCAGTGGTGGAGATGTATTCAGAGTCTTAAAGTACCACAATGTTAAAACACTCTGGTGAAATTAAAAGTACTATATTGAAAAATGGAAAATTATGTTACAGAAGGCTATTAAAAGTGTCCCTTGTCGCTCTAATATACCTATATCATTAGATTAATATTAGGCTACCTATGCATTAATTATTTTCATTAATCTGCTGATTATTTTCTCAAATTATTGATTAATTGTTTGTAATGCCATCAGAATTACCCAAAGCCCAAAGCCTTACCATTATTACAAATACATTACAATTATTAACATTAATAAAAGGAAAAGCAACAATCTTCACATTTGTGAAGCTGGAACCATGAAATGTTTTTATATGAAAAATAACAAGCAATTATCAAAATTATTGCCTATTAATTTTATGTCAATTGAATAACATTTTCATATATTTTGTGTGCAAAAATCTTATTTTGTAAAGTAACTAGTATCTAAAGTTGTAAATGTAGTGCAGTAAAACAATAAGTATAAGTTACTTATATGCATTCCACCACTATAGGTTACTGATAATTTCAATAATTCCCTAAAGATATTGGTAGATGCAAAAAATTATGCAAATAATTCAGGGTATTCATTAAATTTTCCACCTATTTTCCACTTAATTTCTCATCCACTGCCCCAACCAGCTCTTTTATTGTAGAGGGACTACCCGTGTGTCAGAGGGGTCAAGGGTTAATTAAAGAAGTGCTTCATGTGAAAGCAGCATGAAATTTAAGTGGTTGTACTGCAAAGTGGAGGGCTAGACACACCCTGTGGTCAGAGTGTGGCTTTTTATATTAGCTCCCCATTTGTGAATAGGCTGGTTGTTATGATACAGAACTTCTAATAAACTAGAATTAACCAGAAAAACAATTCAGCAGACAAGCTCCTCCATAACTATTTAATCATAAAGACTTTACACATCAATCCACCCATCCGTAAACACTTCTCATACCATTTTCATCAAGTTCATTGTTAATTCCCAAATGTCTAGCAAGGCTGCAAAATAAGTGCATAAAAATAGCTTTTTATTTCACATTCAGGCTGGCTTCAGGTACTGCAGGGAAGATGAAATATGATCCAGGAAGGCTGGATGGTTTGAGGAACAGACATGACTTTGAAGGCTAATTAGAAGTCAAAACACAGTACAGAGGTTGCTTTGCCAGAATACCCTGCATGTTTTTGCTGTAGCCTTTGTACCATGTTACAGTGTTTAGGGGGCTGCATTTTTTCACGCAGTGCTATCGTCAGTCTTAACATAGAACATTAGAACAGGTTCCACCATTTATCACTTGGTGGGGTTACACTTTAAAGTGATGTCTGATTTTTAATCAGACTTTTGAAGCTACCCAGTAAGCCATAAAGTTTCTTATTCTTGTCATGTCGTGTGCTTTTCTTGTAAATATCGCCTATTAACTCATGCAAATTGACAGCAGGCATATCATGTCTGGTGAGTCAGTCGTGGAGGTGGAGTCTACCGACATGAAACAGGACAGAAGGTATTTCAGGACTTTGTAGGAAAGGGCTGAGTCCATGTGATTAGTTTTTTATTGCTTCCTTCACCACTGTCATTCAGCACACACCATCGCACACTGCCTTCATTCAGCTCTAAATTCCACCATTACCGTCATTTATGCATGACTTTGTACGGACTCTTTATTTCTTTCAGTAATTGGTCAAACATAGAGCGTGTCTTTTTAACCTTGGCAGTGCTGAGGAGTCGAGGCGATGCAAAAACAATGACCTCTGCTTGGCAACTAATAAAAACTGGCCTCCACATCTTTTTTTGCATCTGGGGGCCAATTATGTGCAAGTTAAAAGGCGAAACACCTCAGGAGGGCATAAATCGCCGGCAGAGTGGAGACAGGGCCAGGCATGGAGGCCAGATGGCAGAGAGACAACCACTTTGGGTTCGGAGTGTGTGTTGCTGCGGTGGCGGGCTGAGGATGGGACTGCCTTGGATCCCTGATTAGTGAGCGCCAGAGGGGACCACATGGCTCATTACTGAGGTGACCTGCGGAGGCACATCAGGGTTAGAGGTGGGGGAAATGTATAAATCCCCTGTAGGAATGGGTGAAACTGATAGGAGAGAAGGAGGTTACCGCGATGGCTGCGCTCAGTTCAGAAGTTCAACATGTCAGCTCTGTCATCCACGTGTGTCGAGACACGTCTTCCTCTCTTTGACAGCAAGTGGACATTAAATTATACACGGTTAGTTTAAACAAAATGTATTTTCTGGGTATGAACCAGGACGATTGATTGTGTAAAACCTTCAAATCTCAACTTAATCACCTGTTAAGCAATTTTATTGTTCAAACTGTGCCTCGAATCTAATCAAAATGTGATACTTTTGCATATTTTATTCCATTTACTAAATAACATATATACTTTATATTTCTGTTAATCATTTTTCAAAGCACGCCAGTAGTTACTTTGAGTGTCCAGGTTTCCAGAAGTAAAAATCTGATTAATTTGCTGATAGACAAAGTGACGTGACCGGCAGTTGGAGCTCTTCAACATACTTTTCTGGTTGAATCATCAGGACAAAAGATTTAACAACCGTGTCGGAAAATATCTGGTTCTTTGATAAAGGTCAAGGCCTGTAGACATAAAAACTGAAGGAGAGAAGTCAACTATGACTCCAAAGGTGCATTTCGATATGAATCATTTAATCACAGAGCTTCGGTATGTAAGTGAACGTTAAAGATTGCACTTTGTGAGAAACCTGATTAAACATTCAACGGTTTGAATCGAGTCAGTTTGGGAGGAATTCAACAACTATGGTGAAATGTTTTGTTCCCCAATGCTAAGCTGAAAAGTGGTCACACCCTAACAACTGTAACAAGGCACAGCAGGCCTCACAAGCTTTGGATTTTTTCACATGTTGCCGTGATGTACATAGAGTTGCAGTATAAAAATGTCCAAAAACACAGAAATAACACCGTCGGCTATGGGAAGATGGATTAAACCGTTTGTTTATCTTCTCTAACGTAAACTGCTATGAACGCTAAGCTTATTACCTACAGCAGTAACCTGGTGCAACTTACAAGACCAAGGAGTATAGGCCTATTATTACCTATCAACATTATGTTGTGGGTGGGAGTCAGTCCTGCATGCTACAATATAAGCATTTAGGCTAACGTTAGCCGCTGAACTGGTTAAAGCAGCTACATAGAGGTCCTCTAGGCCATGCAGTGTTACTGTGTTCAGACATAACACAAGGCACATTTTTGAGACGGCACAACTGTATAGAAAGTCAATGGAAATAAATGATTAGCTTCTAATTTAGTAAAGTGATACAAAGACGTGCCCACAAAAATGAGACAAAATGTTTTATTACGAGTAAAAAACTTGCTCTTATTCCAGAGTTTTTATGAATCTTCTTCACAAACATACACAGAGTTCAGTCAATCACCACACAGACAGGCAGACTAGCTAGATAGCTTACAGCTAACGTAGCCTATGTGCAGTGTGTAGGCTACATTGGCTGTTTTGGGTGAATCAACACAGATTGCATGAAAAATGAGGCAGTATGAAAATAAATGTTGCTTTCTGTCTGAAGGCAGCTTTAGCCTCACCACTAGTCTTTCAGCATGATACATGGTTTTTCACTTTAAAGCGAGCCAGCAACCAGTTAAAGTTAATTAGCTTGCAAGCTACAGTTGATAAATCTACCAGTTGTCATTTCAGCCAACACAATTGACGATTGCAGGGTTGTCTACATACATTTGGCCCTATTCTGTGTAAGGAATGAGAATTTAGGAGATATATATTTAGTTTTAAAGAAGATTGACTGCTTGTGGTGCTGGATGATTTAACACGTGTAGTAAGTGTGCACGTCACCTTTGCCCTCCCTGCTATCCATAAAGACACACAGCCTGTGGTGCTCAATCAAACAGGAAGCGCTGTGAAAAATAAACAGCCAATCCGTGGAGACATGTCTCAAACCTGAACGAAATTGAGGATGATTAGGGGTCAGGCCGTCGGCATGGCTCTGAGCTGGAAGCTGGAGGAACTTCTAATTGCTGTTTTAAAAAATCTGTATGCCGGGTCCACGCTGACCCTCGTCCCGGTCAGAGCACCTCCTCTCCCCCTCAGCTGCTGCTCTGAATTTGTTCTTTCATTTCCATCCCTGACCTCTCGTCCCGCCATCTGCAGCCAGTTTGCAGAGCTAAACAGCGGCCTGACATCATGCACACTGTTTCCTTTTATCTCTTACTCTCGTCACCCTCAGCGTCTGTCTCTCAATTTCCCTGTGTATTTCTCTGTCCTCCATGTTTTCTCTAGAAAAGAAAGTGCTACTTTGATTCTGTCATCTATTTTATCTTCTTCCTCTCAGCAGTTCTGTTTTGCTTTAGTAATCTTTCGTTATGATTTATATGAATGTTTTTAAGCCTTCGAATTTTCCTTTTCAATTTGAATGTTTTTCGTCTAATTTGCTTTTTTCATTCCTTTGACAATGTCACATGTGATATTGTCAATTCAAGACTTTGGCATCTTGAACACCGTTTTAAATACAATTACGTGGGTTAGAACAAGCGTTTGCCAGGAATCTTCACCAAAGTAAAGGGTTATTGTAACCATGTGTTATTATTCTCACCGTGACCTTAACAAAGCACTTATTCTAACCCCAAACCATGATCTTTACCTAAACCTAAACAGTAGTTTCTGCGCCTCAACCTAACCAAACCTTAACCGAAGCATTGTCACTTCATAACACAGATTTGTTTTTCAACAGGGATTTGTAACAATGTTAAGAGGCACTGACGGATGATGTTGTATTAACATGTTTCTATGTGTCGTTCTAGAGGACAAACAATGTGTTTTGTCATTTAATTTGGTGGAAGATTTGTGTCGAGTGTAGAAGATGTCTGAATGTTACAACTTAACGTCAAGGATAATGCTCCCATTCCTCAAAACACTGAAATACGGTGCAGATATGAACATTCCTTCCCTGAAACTGGAACAGCAATAACTGATCAGATGTTACCTTGAAGCCCCTCATCTGTCAAACTGGTAAGAGGATAAGCAGAGGATCAAATTGTTATTTTCAGTCAGCATTGAGTTTTATATTTACTAAACAATTATTCATTAATTTGTTTTGCTATCAAATAAGTAATATTACCACATTTCCATATTATTAAGAAAAAGTAACTTAAGATGATTAGAATAAACATAATTTAATGATTAATAATATGTCGTCCTGTTTTTAAAATCAAACCTAATTAATTATGAGAAATCGTGGGAAACCTTCAACTGAAGCTTGAACAGCCTTTGGTGTTGATGAGGTTAAACGTGTACAAAACTAAAGATATTATCACTTACTTCTGCTAAAGGTAAAGACTATCAAACCTCAAAGCCAGCAGTTGAGCTGCTCTACCATCATTAGCATTTCCCCCAGACTTGGCTTTCAGTCCATGTCATGCCAACTACGCCAAGCCCTCTTACTGTTCTTGGAGAGCATCCCTGATCCATCTGAACAGAGGTCTGTTGCTGCAGACTCAGAGGAGTCTCACCTGTACGGGGGAGAAACGGGACCAAACAATGCCTCCCTGTCTCACCTGCCTCCCAGCTCTATTTTCCCTGGCAGTCTGGTGGAAATCGGTGTGCGGGTCCTTTTTGTACAAACCGTAGAGCTCTTTGGACAGCGTTCAGGTTTTCAACGCTTTTCAACAGGCCCTTCAACGGCCAGACGTTCGGGCTCGTCCCAGGAGCCGAGGCTACAGCAAGCGGACGGGTAAAAGTCAGGAGTGGAGTCTGGCTGTCAGTTTGTGTTGAGGTGAAACATACAAGCAGTTCGATAAGACAGACACTCAGACAGAGAGGAGGGCAGGAGTAGAACAAAAGGACACAAGGGAAGTACTAGAAGTTGAAATAAGGAGCCGGCCTGAGGCATACAGACCCCTCATCCATCACAGGGATTCTCAAACAAACTGCAAATGTGAACTCTATTGGGGCTCCTCTGTTCTTTCTTTCTTTATGGGGGAAAAAGTATTTCACAGAAATATGGGAAATATGCTTGTTTGGACATGAATCTCAGTGATTGTAGCATAGTTTTGGACAAACACAGGAAGCAGGTGGAAACAGCCTAACTTGATCAAAATTGCCTTTCATCAACTCCCAGTTGCATCATGTGTATGTAACAGCTGACTGGAGCCTCTTCTCAAGAAACTACAAAATAGGTTGTTTGTTCCAATAAACAAATTGTCTACATGTTCCACAATATCTCAAACAGTCTCTTGTGGTCATGCAAATGATGTCCGTTTCTCAGTCTCAGAGAAGCAAAGGCAGGTATGACGGGATGAATGGTTCTGTCAACGTTGGGTCAGTGTCTGACTTTCACACCGGGGGTCACTGTTCACATTTCGTCCTCCGACTTTTAACTGTTGTTTAGTTTGAGGGGACCTGTTGATAGAACAGGTGTAGAAGTAGTCAATGAAAAGATGTGGTTTATGGAGCAGTTCTCTAACAAACCACCACTGGGTGCCTGACCACACTGTAAAAGGGACACACTTTTGCACTTACATACCTACAAACAGACCCAGCTGATTCTCAGTTGGGATGATGACGAGTGTCCTAGCACACAAGACACAAATCATTATAGGTCATTTTGCAGTTGTTGGTAAGTGAAATTTGCCTTTTTTTTTTTTACAAGTGTGTGTGCTAATCTAGGCTAAACACATCTTGGACTACTATTTCTTGCCAGGTTTGGTACCAATGTACCTGTTAAAACAAAAACCTGTGCTCAACCGTATCTTTATAGCCGGAGCCAGAAGTATGATTGCCTGACAAAATAGTTCCGGTAAGTATGTAACTCCCCCTAAAACCACAAGTTCAAGTAGCCTATAGGTTTGACCAACAACATATTGTGAAAGTCAGTTTAAGTTGTTAGTAGGTGTACTTTTTAGGTCAAGGTCATTGTGAACTCACCTTCCAATTTCACTGTGACCTCACAAAACACTATAACTCAAGAATTCATACACTAATTATGACAATTTCACAAATAGGCTATGTGTAACAGTAAATGTGGAAGTGTGACATTTTGCACAGTCCTGGATGTAAACTGCAACTTGATTGGTTGGCGTACAACCACAAGGTGGAAATTCTATTTTTTCTTAGGACAGAGCCAAGCTATCAGTTTCCCCCTGGATCCAGTCTCTATGCTAAGCTAGGCTAACCACATCCTGAATCTAGCTCTGTACTGAACACACAGACCAGCCTGGTCTCCTAAAAAAAACATTTCCCATACAATGAAACTGCAATGTCAATTACATTTTGAGGAAAACATATATTGTAATTATATTTGTTTCTGACAGATCACAAATATCTTTTCTAATCATAGGTGTCCCGTGTGAAACAAAAAGTCCTTACGTCCGAAACTTTAATGACGTAAGAAACAAACCATGATGTTTTACTTAACATTACCAAATAGTTCTAATTTGTTTTGTTTCAATTTACAATGTTAACCAACGTTAAACTGCAACGTAACACGGGAGAAGATACATTTGCCAGGAAACATAGGAACGTAGTTAGTTGTATGGAAATGTAATTTTGTAGGAGACAGGGTTGCAGAGACATGACATTGATATTGCTCTTATCTCACTCTACCAAGGAAAGCCAATATTCCTACCCCAAATTGAAATATTCCTCTAAATTTCATACTCTGTATTTAATTCTTACGGTGCTCTTTTATACATGTGGAGGCTGTTGTCAAGCCACAAAGAGACTTGAACCTTCCCTGAGATCTGTGATTAATGAAAATGACGGGGAGCTGGAGCTTATTGGCCGAAGAGCCGGAGTGTTTTGACCTTGCATTGACCCTAGCTGAACCTGACTAAACAGAGTCAGAAAGTTTGGGACTTTTTAAACAGGCAATCACACGTGATGACAACTGATTCATTAGGCCTCGAGCTTTGCCCAGAAATCCCCATAAAAAGACCTCGAACGAAGTCTCGTAGAAGCTCGTTAGGAGGGAAATGTGGCCTCGCACACCAGAGCTCAAATAAAGACACAGCTGTCTCCAGCATGGCCTCCAACAATTTGGCAGACGAATCAGATTCTTAATCAAATTATTTTTAGCTATGGCACATTTAATCCGCTGTTGTTTTATTCATTAGCCGTTCCACAAATTTATTGTGGCTCTGGCGGCCCTCGCTGTCTCTCATCTCAGCCATTTCCCAGAGTGTAACGCACACACATCTGGTCCCAATCAAAGAGAGGGAGTGGGAGAGCGAGAGCGAGAATGCCTATTTGCAGCCTCTGGCATAGGTACATTGTGAGGAGTGGTGCCCCATCTCCCCTGGAGTTTCTGGTAGTCTTGTGCTGTACAAGCTCTAAATCAGCTCGTTTGCCACGCCCTTAATACCTGATTTCATTATGAGGGGAACAAAATGAACAGGAGTCATGGATTTGGACTTTTTTGGCAGTGCTGGAGGTAAGGAGCCCCCTCTGAGAGCAGAGTATAGAGATTTATGGCACAGAAATGCCGAGCCTCGGCTCAGTTAATCACATTAAACCCAAGTATGTGTCGTGTTTGTGGATATGCAAAGCAATAATGACTCATTGTTCCAAACAGAAAAAGCTGAGATAATTACGTTAATTTATGACCTTCCCTTGTTAGGTCTTTTTATGTTCTTCATAAACAATTACATAAAACTGATTTGATTATTTTCAAAATAGATGAATAGAAAAGCATTCCTGTACACAAGCTTTTATTAAAAGTAGCAGCTAGTTGGTAAAAGATCCCCGATGCTGTTTTGTCTTTGAAACATCTGTTGGGATTGTTTTAACTTGTTTTGTTTCCTCGCACAGACAGTCCGGGTGTAAACATTTGATGAGAAACATGATGAAGTGAATCAGAAGAATAAAAGTTTTGATGGTGATGAACTCTCAACCCCCTTAATACCAGCATGACCAAAACCCCAACCACCATCACACACATAATTCATTCCCTAACCCAAAGAGGACTGGACAAAATGTCCTCACTTTCCCCCAAAAGTCCTAATTTTCCAAAAATGTACACATTCCAAAAGTGACCTCACTTTCTTTTTCAAAAAATATTCTCACCATGACCACTTGTCACAACTTCCAAATGTCCTCGCTTATCAAAGAATTATCGTAATTTTTTCAAAAATGTCTTTACTTTTTTAAAACTGTCTGCATGATCCAACAATGTCTTTCTTTCTGGAAATATCCTCACTTTGCCCCTATGATTCTGAAATATCCTCACTTTGCCCCTATGATTCTGAAATATCCTCACTTTGCCCCTATGATTCTGAAATATCCTCACTTTGCCCCTATGATTCTGAAATATCCTCACTTTGCCCCTATGATTCTGAAATATCCTCACTTTGCCCCTATGATTCTGAAATATCCTCACTTTGCCCCTATGATTCTGAAATATCCTCACTTTGCCCCTATGATTCTGAAATATCCTCACTTTGCCCCTATGATTCTGAAATATCCTCACTTCCTAATATGTCCCCATTGTTTCCAAAATGTTCCCTATTTTTAAAACAATTCCCTAATTTCCCAAAATGTCTCCTTTCCCAAAAATGGTCTCACTTTAGAATAGTTTAAAAAATGCCTTTACATGAACTTCCTCACTTTCCTTGAACGTCCCCCCTTGTCTTCATGTTCCGAAAGTGTCCTCACTTTACAAAAATGTCCTATAAAATATTCGTACAAACTGTGAGTCACATTGGACAAAATCAACAAGGATGCGATGTTAATAATGAAAAACAAAGTTAGAAATAGAAGAGCATGTACCCACTCACTACACCAGAAGCACAGTAGAAATTACATTTAATATAGACTGTACACTATTCTCAAGTCTTTCATTGCTTCTGTTCTTGCATACTTTCTAAATGATTGTCCACCAAAACTAGAAAAAATAATAACATTTTCTCCATGTTTACCTAAGTAAGAAAAGCAACAGTGTTTAAATTGTAACTGAGTATATTTACGCTGTCATACTGCTGCTTGTAGCTTCCATAAAGGAGTACATCATCCGCAGCTGCTACTTGCTGTACAAAAAACTGAAAGAAATATCGGAGGAGATGGCAAACTGAAAGGTCACAAGATAAATTGTCACACACACACACACACTGATCAAGACATCCTCCCACAAACACACAGTTAATCAGATCCAGGGACAGAGTCGCCGAGCTATTCCCCTCAGAAACCACCTCCATATTTTGTGGGCCTGATTCTAAACATCCCAACGTTTTTCGCTCCGGGTGACAGATTCCTGAGCTGCAGCATCAAACCACAACAGGCCAGCTGATACTGGGGGAATGGGAACATGGTGTTCTGGTGCCATGGGAACCAGTTACAGAGATCAACACACATATTCAAACCGGTACACAGTCGGGCAAACAATGGACACAACAAACACAACCAGACACTTGGTTTGCATGTATACTGTCCATACACTAAAACTGCCATCACACACACACTCATGTAAGAAGGGCTCCTTAAAATACAGTATGTGGGGTTACTGTAGAGGAGCCCCTTCATTCAACATTCATTCATGTTTACTGTAGTGTTGAATGCTGCAGGAATACGTTTGGGACAAAGCTCAGTGAAGGTTGTGGTCGGGTTTGTTTTTCAAATGTCATTGTGTTAAATTTCTCTGGTTTTTCTACTTGTAGGAACTTTTCTACTTGTCATAGGAAGTTTTTAGGTAAGGAAGGTCGTTGCCATATGTTGTCTGCTTCCACAAGTCCTCGGCTCGTGTTTCTTTAGATATGACAAAAAAAGGATTGCAGCCCTGATTGTTTCAACAATCCACATAAATTGGATGTTGCACTTCTTGTCTGTTACTTACTCATTTATTATACAACTGAGATTAAGAATGAGGACTTTGTATTCCTGTGCCAGATACAGAACAATGGGCACATATAGATGAGATTGACGCAGCTATACCTGCAGAAAAGGAAACCCTTAAATCAACATATTTTTGAACAGCATGACAAACGCTAAGTTAACTGCTACTACTGTCCTACAGCTTCTGTTACCTGACACTCACATCTGACAGGTCATAATAACCCCCTCCCCCCCCAAAAAAAGCAATAATGCTTGTATTGCCCCCTGATCCGTATCCGTGGCCCATGTTACACCCTTCCACCAAATTTCATCAACAAACCAACAAAAACAAACCGAAAACATAACCTCTATGGCACAGGTAAAAATTAGAATTCAGTCTGATATCGGGCTAGGAGGACGTTTCTATAAACCCCAAGGAAGAACTGTTTGTGACAGTGAAAACACTATTGACTGGACAGCATCTATTTGCTAATTAGAAACATAGTGTTTATGATGTAAAGTGAACTGATGTGGTTCAGTTATCATGTGAGAAAATAACAAATTCTCACAGATACAAAGGGATCTGTGAACAGCTTTAAACAGTCTCTGCCTTCTTCTCAAGCAGCAGCAGTCGAGCACAATAGACAACCGAGTAATTTGATTTCTGCCGTTTGTTTATCTAATTTGAGTTACAGCCCCATAAATGTATCTGCTGTCGCCACCACAGCAGATTTTCTTACCGCCCGTCTAAATCTATTCACGAAATGAGGCGTTTGAATCTGCGGCCAAACTCTTTCATCAGTGCGCTTGTTGGTGTTGATCATTTCTCAAAGAGCTTCTCCCTCTCTCTGTCTGTCTCTGTCTATGGTGACATGATTACCACGGCACCACATCAGAGCCCCAGCGCTGTTATATGTCCCACATTTAACATAAACATGAGGGGTTGCCATGGGGCGGGCTGCCCATTTGTGCCCACTTTCTTTCCTATCGTAATTATCAGGCACCTCAAGCGTTACACAACACTCTGCTTTCCACCACTCGCCCGCCAGAGCTACTCAACCCTTACTTATTATTTATGTCAGTCTAATACTCCTGATACAACCTTTCTCCCTCCCAAACTTCTCACTGGTTCTGGTATGATCTTGTCCTTTTTACAAGAAGAGTTCCTGAGCCGACTCCTTCGCATGCTTTCACACATTAGGACCCTTCCACACTAATACAGATACATTTAAAGATGTCTTTTATGTGCCACAGTTCTTTTCCACACTTTGCATTTTCACATTGTTTTCTAGAACTCCCAAACAGCTAAAACTACTTCCACCAGCATCTGGTACAAACATGGTCCATTCCCATTCTTGAGTCTCTCAGCAGGATGAAGCTTTGTTCTGTCTCCATCGACTCCATCTGTGATCTTGTTTAGTTTTAAAATGCAGCCAATAACGCACCACAGGTCAATACCGTCTGTGTCTGACTATCATACATAAGCAATTTCAAAGAGCTGAGTTTTCTCCATCCTCAATATGAACACGTTGGCACAAAAGTGTGAAACATTGCATCATGGAGCATCACACACACACACACACACACACACACACACACACACACACACACACACACGCACAAACGCATTATCTCCTCAAAGGCTTGCGCCTGGCAGAGACACAAGCTATATGAGCATTTTCTAAACTTGTGCTGCCATCAGATAACAACAGCGGGCAGAACCATAAAATGTGCTTTCAATCCAATAGCAATCAGTATTGATACTCTTGATTTGTCGATCAAGGACGTCACACTACTTCTGGTTTTGCTCTAAGAGTACAGTAGACAGGAGAAGGTAATCTATTGTAACATAAGACCTGTGCTACTATTAGTCTGGGGAGTGCAGCGTTGACTGTGGCTTCACAGTGACGCAATGCCAAAAACAAATAAATAAAACATGCATTCCCACATTTATCTGCGTTAGTTTAAACGTGGCCTAATTTGCAAACTGTTACACCTTTTTCTCTGTTACACTCTTGAACATTTCTCTCTCTCTTTTTCAGCCTCTTTTCTCTCATCACACAGGTCCCCTGGAGCCCCATTAATAAGCATGTGTTTGTAATTACATCCCTCTATCCACCAGTGACATAGAGGTGCCCTGGCACTGAATCACTGGCAGCCAGTGCCTCTGCCTTAATGTTTGTGCCCCCTCCCAACCCTCAGCGCCCCACCACGTCAACCCTTGTGCCCAAAATAGTTTAATGAGGAGCTTTTTAATGCCTTTATTATGGCAGAAACTGGCACCACGTACCGAAGCCTAATGCCACGCCGCCCCCACCTCAGCTCACTAACTAACCGCTAGAGGTAATACTGTGTGAGCGCCTTGCCCTCAGGATTGGGGAACATTTAAGGCCTGTGTTGCCATTTTGTTTTTAATATGCTAACCCTTAACCACACACTGCTGCACGCACCTACCTCTGCATACATGTTGCTTGCACGCAAAAACGCATTCATGCACAAACACACACTTACTGTACACAGCTGTGCAATAATTAGGCATCCTCGGGGGCAGTGATTTACTACCCGGGACTATTTTATTAATTTAATTACACATTTACAATCATTATTCTCAGAGGAAAACAGGGAGAAAAGTGCTGCCTGTGTGTTTTTTTGCGGAGGCAGACAATCTTGTTTTATTTTATGGCCAAAAGAGAAAGATGTTGTTTTATTTTACGAGTGGCCTCAAGGTTTCCCTAATGTGTTAGAAACACAAAGGGTGTGTCCTGTAAAGCAGTGGTTTTAAATGCTCTTTTTGTTTGTTTGGTTTCTTCTCTTTAAATTTCCACCAGCACAACGAGGGAAACAATCAGTCAAAGTAAAACAAATAGGGAAGCATTTCTATTTCATATTCTACTCTAGCTGTGTGTCGAAAAGAAACAATGTCTGGCCTTCATACTGAATCATGAGGATCTGTGTTTCGCTGCACTGTGTCATTATTTCTTAAACTACGGATCCAAATGGGCAATTAGTCTGTGTCAGAAGGCTTCCCACATTACAAGAGTAAAAATGAGCTCTCGCTAGTTTGGGTCTGCAGGCTGTGAGATGAAATGTGTAAGTTTCATCCCTGAAGTGGAAAAAACAACATTGTCGCTCCACCAGGATGTAAGCCGCATGACAAACCATGAAATAATGCAGCAACTCGAGAGAGCTGTTTACCAACGCAACCATGGCTACTTCAGCACATTTACTTTACTTTAGGAGATTTATGTAGCTGCTGACTATTTAGTTCTTCACTCTAAATCCCACATACAACTTTAAGAACTTTTTAAGAGACTCCAATCTAAAGCAAAGAATGCTGTACATTCACAAGATGCAAAAAGACAACAATCTATAATGTGTGTAACTCAGAATCTTAATGATACATTGAAAACATATTGGTGTAAAGACTTGATATAGTTTTGTGCAACAGATTGTGCAAATGGAGTGAAAACCGTGCTCTTGTCAAGCCATTTGACAAAATCAAGCCCCATTTTCTTGACTTATAATTTTCAGAAACAGTACTGAACTCCCTCAGAGCTTTTAACTTGTTCCTTGTTTCCCCCAAATTGCCATTCCAAACCACTCAAGTCACATTAGCACATAATGATATTACAACAGGGTTTGACAGATGGAAGTTGAAATAGCTGAAGAAGTTCAGACACAAAAGTCATACGTGTTAGTGAATTTGTGGTGTGCACTGCTTGTGCTGAAGGCATACTCTCTCTCTCCCTTGTGTTGTAATCTTTACCAAAGAACACACAGTACCAAATCTCAATACTCCACTGGGTCGTGACCTCGAGCTGAGAAGTTAGTGGGCGTATCACGCCAGTCTTCTCATCGCCTTCCTCTACAGGGGCCAGTCAGAAACGCCACCATTTGCATGCATGGATCTGTCGTTAGCATGCGGCCGTCAGCTCTCAGGGAGGTTCGTCTGCGGTGGAAAACGTCAGTCAGCCGCCAGTGTCTGACAGAGCTCATTACTCACGTTACCGGCTGACGATGGCAAGGAGCCTCGGCTTCAAGTCAAGACATCCAGCATCGCCTGTTATTTGGACCCTTCAAGTGCCGGGGCAGAACACACACAGACCGGGCTAAACACAGCCAGCGTAGCCACCAGGAATGTGTTTTTGCCTTATTTCGGCTGACGTGTAAAAGCAGCGAGGGAGAAGCATCTGTCTTCGTTTTCTGCGAAACTCTATATATGCAGAACAAGCCTTAATGCTGTCATTACACGTACTGTCTTATTGCTGCAAATCAAATCCATGGTCATGGAAATGGTAATAGATATGGCTGACAATCACTCTGTGTGTGTGTGTGTGTGTGTGTGTGTGTGTGTGTGTGTGTGTGTGTGTCAACTGCAGAGGTGTGTACAGATTTTCTGAGGTCAAGGGGCCTAATTGCAGAAGGGGCACCAGGGTTACATTTAGGGTAAGGCTGGGTGCGTAACTGGTGTGTGTGTGCGTGTGTGTGTGTGTGTGTGTGTGTGTGTGTGTCTGCACGTGTGCGTTCTGTGATTAGTATTTGAATAATGGGGTGACCTTGAATTATATACTATAGTTCATTGTAATTAAATACCTCTAATATCAACCTTTCATCTGCATTTGCCATTGTCCCACTGTTCAGATCACATATACTGGCATCAAAACAGGAAGTGGTAAGGTAGTAAAGTCCGCTTCTTGCTTAATTTGACTGGCTGCCTTGGTCAAATGAGACATTGACAAGTTGCGACTCAACGGCATGAAAAGTTGAGAAAATTGTAACTTTTCTGCACGTCTAAAACCGGAAAAAAGTTAAACGCAAGAGAGGATCGCATGCCAGTACCTTAGGAAAACAAATGCTTTTGCTGGAGACACGTTTCTAGCAACGCGCCTGGGTGTGTTCGGGGCCTAAGGGTTCATCTTTGCCTACAACAGGTGCACCTGTGAGGGGTACTTGGATTGATCAGGGGAACACTTGTGCTGTTTGGTTTGGCCAGAGGGGCATTGGGGTCGATCAGAGGGACAGTAAGGCTGACTAGAGGGTCACTTGCTGACGTGGTCCATCTGACGGGGCCCTTGAGCCAACCAGAGGGCTACTAGTGTTAAACAGTGGTTCATTAAGATAGACCAAAACGGCTCTTGGGCCATTGTCATTCCCTGCACCAACTAAAGGTGCAAGTGTCAACTAAAGGAGCACATGGGCCACCAAGAGGGACACTTGGGATGATTAGAGGGCCTTTTGGGTAAAAGAGAGGGGCAAACTAAAGAGCTGGCTATGACATTAAGACATTATGAAATTAAGAAAATAATGAAGCAATTCAAAGAAACATCATGACTTTCAAAAACAAAAGGAACTTTAACTTGTCTTTTATGGGGACCGAGCTGTGCTCTGATCACTGTTCCCCTTAACACACACACACAAACAAACACAGAGAGAAGGCACACACAAGCTCCTCCATGAAGTATTGCATACACCAAACTACGACACCTGTTAACATTCACGTCTGTTACTGTGCGTGAGCATGGCCTGAATTATAGTGAAAAGAAACAATTTCCCACCATCACAGCCTAGCTTTGTACAACAAGTTGACTAACCTCTAGCCTGCAGAAGACAGATTATTACAAGAACTTAGCTTAATGAAAACAGACACACACACATTAAGCCATCACAGGAAGAATGACTTGCAACAGAGATTACAGCATCCTTCATGAGTCAAACGTGTGACTCGCTTTATGAGGAAGAGGTAAAACAAAAACACATGGATCCACTTTGATTTTATAAATAGAGGGTTCCGTTGGCTTAACAGTGTCCAAGGACATGACACGCACATGCACAAAACATACACACCCTCACTCTGTGAACCCATAATCAGATCTGATTCCCATTTGTGCCATAACATATTTGCAATTGCAAACACAGACACATTTCTTATCCAGGATGAGAAAAGTTTAGATTAGTGTTTGGTTTTCTAAATTAGACTGTAATTGAAAACAAATTCACATAGTAATTGTTTTATTTGGAGCTTTAATGACATTTAGTCACTATTTGCCTGCTCTACTCCCTCAGTCACAGAGAGGAATCATCTGAGACAGAGACATGCGAGTCGCTGCCCTGAGCTTTGGCTGCTCCTCTGTCATGGGAGAATAAAGCCAGCATCGCACCTCATCCATCCAACTGCTGGACAACTGCCACACACACACACACACACACACACACACACACACACACACACACACACACACACACACACACACACACACACACACACACACACACACACACAGGGTTGACCCTGGCTGTTTGATGGCTCTAAGCAAACATTGTATTAAACTTAAAAGTATCTGGTGCGGGTGTCATTCTTTTGGAAAACAACATTTTTAAATAAGAAGACAGAAAACATTAAAATATTGTCCTTGGTTTTGTTGTGACATAGCTACAACAACATTTGGAGCTTTGCTCCTGCATGTACATTAACACACTCACTTGTGCAACAGTGCACCTGAACTGCATGCGTTGTTGTGTGCGTATGCATGTACTGTATGTAGTTGAGAGTGTGCATTGTGTGTTAGTGGAGTAAAAACCCTGCAGTGGTAATGCATCACACTGGTGGGAGTCCATTCCTCACCACATCTCCTCTGCGGTGGAGGATCCTCCGCTCTGTGATATTGAACCCCCGGTGCGGCGCGTCATCATGAGAAAAATACAAAGTCTGGCAATCTCACAAAGCACAGCAATGCCCCCTTATTTCAGCAGAACAAAAGCTTTAAGCTGTCAATAAGAGCCCATCTGGAGCCAAAGAGAGAGGCTTCATTGTTCTCCCTCCCTCCACCTCTCCTCCACGACCCCATCTTCCTGTTGTGCTGGCTTGGCGGCGAGAAGGGGATTTTTATTTTGGTTTCTCTGCTGGAGGTCAAAGTTCCCTGGGATGTGGAATCAGAGGAGATGTTGCTATGTTTCCCCTCCCTCGTTTTTCAACCCTTCCCAGCAGTCCCTCTGGGATAGCGAGCAGCGTTTTTCATCTTCCATGAGAAACGGCAGCGAGCTGCACGGTGGAGACGACGCAGAGCTGTGTGATCACACGGCGTGCAGAGGTCTGTGCAGGCACGCAATCCTGCGTATGATGTGTAATGCAAGCACGCGAGCACATGTGCTGCTGCAGATGATTTCACGCACACACCAAGAAATATTCCAATATGTTCACTATTTATTCATTTTATACAACCTGGGTGATATTGTGTAGTTTTAGCTTTAATTTCCAACAGTTATGGAAGACTTTTACTCCTCGGTGCGTGGCGCAATATGATCAATTTAACACATTTTAAAAAGTACATTTTCATACTGCACAAAGCTGTCCATTGTAGTTGTACATTGCTTTTCAAAATGATGGTAAGTCAGGGAGTTTCAATGTACGTGTACACCAGACAGTTTGGGGAATAATTGAAAGTCTACCTTCGTTTGAATTATTAATATCTGTGGTTTATATAATTGTGTTAAATTGTACTTTTGATCATGTGGCGATGCTCATTGGACGTTGTAAAGCTGTTCCCGTGTCTCTGCAATTAAGCTGCTGTGTAAAATGTTATCATAACCAATAAGAATAATGGCTAAAACCACAACAAAAAAGACCCAGCTTTTTATTTAAGTCTCTGGGTGGACTTGATGGAGCTCTTTAGGGGCCCCTGCCAATTACATCATTATCTTAACCAAGCTGACTGAGGCGAGGCCTTGAGACCCTTTTCTCCAAACACAATCAGAAGAACATTCATTACAAAGGCCTTTTTCTTTCCTCCTCTCACGGTTCTTTTTAATAATTTTTTGCAGTATTTGCTTTTGTGACTAACAGAGGAGATGTGTTGATGACACACCTCCGTGGGATGCCAGGTAAGCATCTGACACAGCGATGAGTGGGCCCCAGATGTGTCTGTCAGCGGCAGCAGAAGCCGCAGCGTTCCTGTGTTTCTGGCCTGCAGACAGACAGCAGAGATGACTCTCCCTTGTTGTTGCGCAGCAGAATGATGAGTCATTAAGTGTTTTTAGGAGGCCTTTTTAGATGTCTGCTCCCCCCCCTCTACTGCCTGCCTGGTTCAGCCCGGCTGTTCATTGCGAGTTAGGGGGGTTTAATATTTTCCGTGCACTGTGTCCAGGACATTTACAGTTGGCGTCAGGGTACGCTGTTGGTCTGAGGAGAGGCACTTTGAAGTGTTTGCGGTTTCGCCACATCTGCAGGCAAGATGTGTGTACGGGGCTGGGGGTTTGGGAGGATGGAGGAAGGAAGGCGGTTCAGAGGAGGAGGTGGAGAGCTTTTGTCGGTGCTCCTAATGTCATGTGACAATGAACAACATCCCTTAACTCTTTCCAAGGATCGCTCGGTGGATTCGGAGCAGCAGTCCGTGGTGGTGCGGTCGTTAAATTCTCATTTCTCATAAATGTAAATGTGTGCAGCGTGCATGTTTTCTACCAAGAACCAAATGTGGCAGGCATCATGCGTTTGTGTACACACACAGACAGGGATCCTGTCCACAGGAAGAGGAGGATCGCACCAAAACAGGGACTTTCCCAACATGTGCTTCTTATGTTGTCAGGGAGGTGTCTCTGCTATAATGTTGATAAATGCCCCACATTACTCAAGCATTAAACCTCAAAACAAGAACAATGGCTGAATTGATTAAATGCTTGTTAGTACAACTTTACAAAATCATTCATTTAAGTTTGTTTCACAATCTAAATTTAGACCCAAAAAAGCTATAAAAAGAGACTCCAAACACCAGCATCATGGTTTAAAAGTCCAACCACAGGGTAGGGGTGAAGCCAGGGTGGTGCCGCGGTGCCCCATTAAACCGTACCGCGGTACCCGTTAAACCTCTCGTCAGACGTCGGTTGTCTCAGTCTGCTCCTCTTCGTCAGAACCCAAACTTCACCCTGCAAACCACCAAAGCAAAGTGTAACGTCTATACAGAATTAAGCCCCTGCCGCAGGGACATCGGTTTAATCATCAGTTTATGGAGCTGGATTTCGCTGAACCCATAGTCGTCGCACCCACAAGTATTTTCACATTTCATTAGCTCACGAGCTTTGCCAGGGTGGCGGCGGAGGCAGAGGGAGGTGGCGTGGGCTGGTGTTGATCCCAGCATTGGAATTTCAACTTCTTTATTTTCCCCACTTTTATTCCGACATATTCCTCTCCCTCCCATGCTCCCAGACGCCGGCGCTGCCATTTGCAACCATTATTAAAGTCATATTTCACAGCTTAGTTCATAAAATCACTCAACTTGCTTCAAATTAGGAGGCTTGCTCACCAGCCCCCTCCTCTCCTCCTCCTCCTCCTCCTCCGTTCCCTCTTGGCTCTCCGATGCAAAGCTTCAGAGAGAGGATGGGTTTGCACTGGATTTCACACAGTTTCTGCACATCGAAGCTGTGAGCTGCCGTCTCAGATCGGGATTTCTCGGCTCACATCAGGTTCAGGTTTGAGTCTTGGCTCCTGAACACATGGCAGCAAATTTCCTCACACCATAAATACTGTGATGACTGAGACATGAGTGTGACAGAGTCTCTCCCTGCTCAGATACAGGCCCACTGTTGAAGCTTTCACTAACCTGCTATATGCTTAAGAATTAATATCTCCTGCACTTTTGACCAATTCACATATTTCATTAAATCTTTATTAAATTAGCTTAAAGAATAATATATTTGTATTCAGTCAACATCCACAGGTTATTCTGTTCAGAAGTGCAGCGTATTCACGGTTAGCTGCATAATGACATAATTTCAAGAAATGATCGATCTATTGGTGTAATTATCACAATCTTACCATTTAGCATTTCACAGCTGACAGGTTGACTGTTACTGTACACTACCTGCTCAGCAGCCAACAGCAGACAGACTCAGTTTGAGACTAGCTGGTGAACACAGTGGAACTTCCAGCAGCTAAAGAGTCACATATTTCAAACAAGTGTTGATAAAAAACAAAACATAGCTTAAAGACAGTTAAGATTGGTCTTACATTTATAGGCTGGACACAACCTCCTGCCACCAAACACGTTCACCATGTCTACTTTATGTCCATGTTGTGTTGACAGCTTGTTGCGTTGCCCCCAAGTGGCTAAATAAAATTGCAGCTGCATAGCCGGGGTGCCAGCCAATCATGACAGTAAATCAATCCTCTTGCTGAGTCTTGTGATGATTTTAAGTAGACTTTAAACTTTGCTAGGTGTAGTTCTTCCATGTTTTGTATTATTTCTGTACATTTCTTTTTATGTCTTGCCAATGCTGAAGTGCCTTAAACGTTCATTCTTTCTAACATCCAGCAAGGGATGACTCCACTGTTTGCAAAAAGAAGTCAGATTGTATAGAAGTCTATGAGAAATCTTTTTACAGTGTGTTTTCAGTTAACCAAAATTAATGTAACATTTTGGTTGGCTAGTTTAGTTTCTCCAGACTCTCGTGTCACTTCCACTTCCAAAAAAAACCAAGATGTCAAAAGCCAAAAACAAAATGGCGATGGCTAAAATGCCAAACCCGAGTCTTTAAAACTAACAAACTATTGGGTGACGTCACACTACAGTACGTCCACTTTTTATATACAGTCTATGCATTTTACACACATGACATATTGCTGCTGCTCTTCAGAGGTGCTGCATGAATGAACTTTCACTTCCTTTCTAACCCCAGTGGGGTTTTATGATTCTCTCACATATTCCCTTATAACAGCACTGGATTCTTCCTTTAATTCTCTCATATGTGTAACTAAGCAAACAAACAAACAAACAAACAAACAAACCTCTGTTTCAAGAAGTAAACCGTGATAAAATGCTGAAGAAAAGTATTTCCTATCCACATCAATCTAAATATTTGATGTCAACTGTGAAACACTTTGATGCACGCTTGATCATTAACTTTAACAATTGGCGTTACTTATCATGCAGTTCTACCCAAATTACTTCTAACTCCTTCCCTGGAACAGTTGGCCCATATGAGGGCAAATTACTATTAGGTTTGACTAAAAATGTCGCCCATGTGAGTCCAATAAATTTCCCCCTCACATCTTAACCACCGGAGTGTTTCAATGTTCCCCTTGTATACAAGCCCAGGAACACCACTGAACAATGTCTCCCTCCATCATAAACTCCTTTAGTGCGGTCTTAAAGGTTCACATCCTGTTTTCCTCCAAATGCAAACACCCTGCTTGAGGTTGAGGAACGTCGAGTGGCTTAAAACCAGAACAGGAACAAAAATACATGCAAGAAGCTTAAAGATGCTGCTGCTTGTTCCTGTGTGGGAAGAGAATAAGGAGTCATCAGACAAAAGAGGCATTCACTGTCTCTTCCTGTCTTTACCAGAACAACGAACAGCATCAGTTGTTTGTTAAAATGCCTAAAACACCCTATATTAATGGTTATCTGATAGGCGACCTCTCGTGAATTCTGATCTTTGTTCTACACAAGGAAAGAAAGAAGTAGCGTGACGTTACTACTGACATTGCTTTGATAATAATCTCATTTTTTAGTCCTAAAACTTACCTAAAATTAATCAAGTAGTTCTTTAAAACTATGAAGACGAAGGTTACCTAAAATGACCAAAGTAGTGTTTCTACACCTGACCAAACCTAAATCATAAAGACGGAGATATATTTGCATTGCTTGTGCATGTCATGCTACGCGTTCGCAAGATACCACGATGGGGGCAGTATGGTGATGCGACAGGGTCAGGGCTTAATGACAGCAGTGACAACAAGGCCATAAAGTTTTAAATGCAAGCTAATAGACCAAGTCTGCAAATACCCTCATCTGTTTGCTACAATGTGTCCTCGCCGCTGCACAAGGGGAACTGGAACTACTGTCTACCACAGATACTGTTGACAGTATTTTCCCTTACCTTACTATTGCATTTCGTGGCCATTAGAGGGAAGAGTTACTCCTCAAGAAGCTGACAAACTCAAGCCTCTGACATATTATCACCTTATAAAGCTTATAAAATTATTTTACCAAAGAAAAAGACAAAACGCACAAAAAAGAAGTTCAAGATGAATTTGACTGATAGTAATAATAATAATAATAATAATAATAATAATAATAATAATAATAATAATAATAATAATAATAATAATAATAATGCTATTTAAAATGCTCTATAGATATCACGATAATATCAGTTTAACTGTGAATTATTTTGGCCTGTTATCATGTAGTGAAAATGTGATATTGTGAAAGCCCAAGCTTTAATTTTGGTATCAACCGACTACTGAGGGAAATATCTATCTGTTCAGGCAGCCTGTTTTGTTTTTGATGTATTACAAATACATTTCTTATCATAGTCTGCAAAAGTCTGCAGAATGAAGAGGTTGGGGTGGACGCTGTTTGTGTCCCGTGTGAAACCAAAAGTCACTGTTGACTTCGTAACTTAGGTTACATGACAAAGGCACTTATTTTAAGCCAAACCATGATCTAACCCTAACCCAAATGGTTTTGTTGCCGAAATATAACAAAGTAGTTCCGTTCCATTTTCGTTTTGGTTAAATTTACAACGTTACCATTAATGTTTAGGAGACAGGGTTAGTGTAGCTGCTAAATGCTCCACTGTTCACCAGCTAGTCCCTAACTGTGTCAGTGTGCTGTTCACCGCTGAGCGGGGGTGTACCGAGGATTTATCAGAGGTTGTTGATGAAAACAAGTTCACATTACACATAGTTGTTTTGTTCATTGCTAATATAAAAGATTTGATTAGTCGAGCTTTAATAAAGTGTTCTGCTTTATGATAACCACACCTTGCAGGAATATTGTGGGAATACTTGATTTAAAAAAGAAATTGGCAGTAAACATTCAAAAACATCACCAATGTGGAGTTTTACAGAATTGTCCAATTACAACAGTTGGCAAGTGGGCTGCATGCTCTCACTGTATAAATGGCACACATGTACACTCACACACACGCACACACACACACACCAGGCTCCACAGAATGAAATTAAATAATAAACTGTTGGCATCAAACCGCAACTTATTATGAAGGCCTGAACCCCCACCAGCAGAAATGAGCTCTGCCTCCCAAGATCAAGAGACAGGAAATACCTGCCGCTGAAGGGTCGACTCTCTCAGGTCCCAGCAGATTTACTGGAGCAGCTAATGGCTCCAGCAGCGGGGCCTGTTTCTCTGCCCTCCTCATGAATACATCACATCACACTCACACACAGGCCAAAGTACACACACACAGGCAGATATAGACCCATGCACACATACCACAATGTCAAATAATACTCATTTACATAAACATTCTGCTAAATGAACTGATTAATAAAAGTAAACATGAGTTACTGGGCGTTTAGAGAAGAAACAAGCAAGGGGCTGCAGAGGTGGGGGGGCGTGTTGTACCAGTCACCAACAACACAGTGAAATTCGATCCAGGAAATCCAGTTTGAGTTTGAAGATTTATCAAGACGCCAAAACACTCCGAAGGCAGTTCATAATACTAGTGGAGAGTTGTTAATAGTGCAATTAGTTTATCGATCATGACGATCACAAGGTAAACACTGGACATGTGTTGTACCAGGAATGTGCACTTGCATGTTCGCAAATTCTCTTTTGCCACATTTTATTTTTTGCCAAATATCAAAAAGCAAAAGTATGGTTAGTTAGTGTTAGCTGTCGAGTTAAAAACGTATGCAGTGTGGGTGATTTCTGTGCTCTGGATACATTTGAGGAAGAAGAAAAGAAACGACGAAAAGAAAGGACAAAAGGGAGAAAAGATGAAAAAGAAGGAAAGAAGGATAATAAGAGTGATGTTTAATTTGTTTTACCTCCAGCAGGCATCAGATAAATGTAGTGGAGACATTTCTTTTGACAATATTTGTAAAATGTTATTAAGAAAAGTAAAATGTCTGGAAATTTTCATTTAAAGTACAAGAACCTGCAAAACTAAAATACGCTATAGAACTTGAGAAAATGTACTGAGTTACATTACACCTCTGATGCTCTGTCATTCAACACACTCTCTCTCTCTCTCACACACACACACACACACACACACACACACACACACACACACACACACACACACACAACACACACACACACACACACTTGACTCCCCACACACACTTGACTCCCTGAAAACACACAACACGCTCCAAACCCTGCCTCGCCTGGCTCTCTGCTCTGACTCACGTAGGAAAAAAAGATTTAATCATGGGAGTAAATTGACTTGGTGGAAAAATGATTCGTCGGGGCATAATGTGCATGTGCGAGCCATTTCGGCTCATTACGTCGTGATCTGGAAGGTTATGGAATTGAAACCAGCATGAGGGACGAGGCTTCCAAGGGCACCGAGAGCGCAGGGCCCCGAGAGCGGCTCCACATGTTGTCAGACAACAAGCTAACACGGCAACACTGAGGAGGGCGGCAGGCGGTGGCAGCGGCGTGGATTGTGGGTAAATCTAATTGAGTGGCTCTGCTCTAAAAACCTCAGTCAGAGGAACAAAATGAGGTGTTTGTTGTTCCAAATTACACTGAATTAATGAATACACTTTCACTTACACCACACACACACACACACACACACACACACACACACACACACACACACACACACACACACACACACACACGTGTCATCATCTGTGGTGTATGTTTCCAGCTGTAAATTGCTGTGTGTTTGGAGAACTTATACAAGAAGTACTTAGACACCAAAATATTCCACACATGTAGTAGCTTAACATGCGTTTGCAACATCGTGGCCATTATTGGATTGTCAAATATCCTGGTTTGGTTTGGGTTCAAATAAGTACTTTGTGAAGTTAAGGAGAGTGTTGTCATCATGGATACTGTAATAACCATGTGGTGTAGGTTGTGGCTCATCGCGGTCATGCTTGAGAAAACAAAAACAAAGTTGACTGTCCGTCTGAATTGAGAATCAGGTTCCAGTTCATCCCAAAGGTGTTGGATGGGGTTGAGGTCAGGACTCTGCAGGATGTTGTCATGTCGATTACACACTTTACCATTTAATGCAGGAAATCATGTGCCATGAAGCGAGGCCGTAAGTGAGCGAGGTGATCGGGGTGGTGGATGGGCATGTAACACATCTGACAGGAGACCAAGTCTCATCACAGTCCTTCAATTAACAATCAACCTTTTCTTCTGCTCCAGAACACAAGAATTATAAATCACTTGTCCTGTGCCAAAACCATAAGTGTAGATGTGTAGGTTTCATGATGATTCCCCCTCAGTTCTGCATTAATTCAACTGAATCCTGCTCTGCTATATACGTATATCTAGACTATATTTCGATACAACAAATCAAATTCTGAACAAAGCAGTAATGTCCGGGTTGTATCACAGGCAGAGAGCAGCCTGCTACACAACACCAGACACACATTAGCTTTCTTGCTAAAGTCTCCTTATCTAACTTACAAACATGAAAACATGTATTGTCCCGCACCTTAGCTTGTTGAACGGACCATCAAAAACTTTCACCGGGGGAAAAAAGTGCACTGCTAATGTCAGTTTGCAGGCTAAATAGCTAATTAGCTGCTCAGTTGTTGCACATTGAAAAACATGTAAACGTACCTGCAAATGTGTCTTGGGTCCGGTAAGATGCAGGTGTGGAATGATTCAGCGCAAGTTTGCCTACTTTGTCTCTCGTTTTCTAAGGTGTTAATTGGACTTTAAGAAGTGTTTTAGGTGCCTAACCACAATCCATTCCTTAACCTGCTGGAACCAGGAGCCTCCGTATGCGTTTCTGTGTAAGCTTACACAATTCACTAAACATTTCCCCCAAATCTCCAGTTTTGCTTTAGGGTGACTTGAAGAAGAAAAGAAAGATGGACAGAAATATGGAAAGAAGAAAATTCAGGGGGAAAGAAGAAGGAAGGAAGTTAATGAAAGTAATCTGGCAGAAAGGAAGGACAATGTTGTTGTATGTTTATCAACTAAAGAATTGTTGTGTTGTGTGTTGTGTGGTGTGTAATATATTTAGAAGACTGACAGGAATGCACACACACACACACACACACACACACACACACACACACACACACACACACACACACACACACACACACACACACGTCTTTCACATTGTGTAGGCCTTAGGGTATGGCTCTGCACATATAGCCAAGAACATACTTACCCTGCATTGCTCCATCATAGTCATGGTGAATCACACACACACACACACACACACACACACACACACACACACACACACACACACACACACACACTTTCTCTCTTTCTCTCTTTCTCTCTCTCTCTCCAGATGGGAATAAATTCCTACTTTTTTGTTGTTGTGAGCAATGCTTTCCGTCACACGCTGCTCAGCAGGGAGCTCATTTTTGGGATGAGAAATGATTCCACAGTTTCTTTCCTAGTGAACATAGTTTTAGAAACCTCAGGGTATATTGAGCTGAAGGTGGAACCTACTGTATGAATGTCGTCACTTGTCACCCTTTGTTTGGCTCACAGATTAAACTCTTACAGTCAGCAGCACCTGATCCAGGCACCCAACTCACATCGCTGCATGAAATATTACATGTTCGGCGGTTGGGCCGATTAAAAGTCTGTGTAACTAATCCCTGCCCTCTGAGCTGAGGAGAGCTGAGTGGGGGGGGGGGGAAGAAAACACCCTCAAACCCTCGACGATATGCTGAGAGAGTTAAAACCTCGCGTGGGCAGCCAACGGGAAAGCAGCCCAAAAATCATCAGGTCTTTTTTTTTTTCAGTGATATGATTTACTATGAGAACTGGAGATGAAGAGCAAGCACATTCCTCTGGTGTGGATTCTCCCAGGGAAGGGAGGTTAGGCTCCTCTCTCTGTCTCGATGAAACCGTCCCGGCTCCAGAGACTGACTGAGGTTTCTCTGCACAGCAGATTCCTCTAAGACTCAGTGTGTTCAGGATGAAAGCTGATGGCTGTCTGAGCTGATGGCTCTGCTCTGGAAAACGACCCCTCTGCTGCTTCCTGGGGGTGTTTACTGTCTTCACACAAGGGTGGAAGCTATGTGTGAACATCACTCAGTTTACAACAAGAGTAAAAACTAAAGAGGCTCTGTTAGCACCCCCTACAGTTTGCAGTGTTCATTACACTATTATTGTGTTATTTTACTGGTAATGGGGCTTAATAAAGTCAGTCCAGAAGAGGCACAAGAGGAAATGTTAATGAAAATGTTGGTTTTTATCTTATAAAAAGGGTTAGGGTAAATAATTCAGAGGCCAAATTCTCCCCAATCACCACAGTGACCCGGTTATTGTACCTCCTTGGTCATGTATACTGATGTCTCCCTCGCTGTATATTCCCTTTGACATTTTTCTTTTGATGATGTTCTTAAAGCTGGGGTAGGCAGTATATTGTTGGGGTCATTGGGAAAAGATTCCATAATAACCTTTCAGAATATTGTAATTCAGGTGGTCTGAGTCAGAAACTAGACTCCTGTACCTCCTCCTGGCTCTGTTTTCAGGCTTTAGAACACTAGCCTGTGATGGGAGGCCAATCACAGGTCATTTCAGAGAGACGGCGTTCTTATTGGCTCTTCTACAAACGCAGATGCATGTCCCTAGTATGCTGTTCCAGCATTGGCAACAACTGCTTACGCTGCAAAGCAATCCAAAAAAGGAAGACTTGCGCAGCTAGCTAAGCAGCAGGCTAAACTATTAGCAACAGTTTCTCTCCATCGCTAAAGCGCTTCGCCGATATTACATATCAAGAGCCTCGAATCACAGTCATCTCATAGGGCCCACAAGTTTTCAAAGGACAGTAATATCGCTATATAACGGCATCGGGATCACAATCATGATCAGGATGATGTATGAAATCAACGACTAGTACTAGTACATGTTAGCATAAACATGCTACTAAACATAAAACTATAAAACGTAACTTAAGTACTTATTTGAGGTTACTTTCTATTCAAACATACTGAAACAACTCTGTGTCACTCAGTTAGGCGACACAGCGGATTTCATGAAATGCTGAAGGCTGCAATGGTGTTGTCAGCAGTGACAGGATCTCAGAGCTCAATGCACCGCAACTTAAGAAAATACATGCAAATAGGCAAAACACAAGGACATTTCTTCACCATTTTAAAAGGTGCAATGTGAAATGGCTAGCATTAATGGGTGCAAGAGCTTAATCTACGGATATGTAGATCGAACATGCTAACGCACAATCAACAGCAGCACCAAGATGGGCCCAACTCCTTATCCCCGCTGCTTTCAAGCATCCTTTAGATGCAGAAGCAGAACAGGATAAAACTATTACAGAAGTAATTGCACCATTTAAAAAAAGGTTATGTGGGGTTCGGATCATTTGTCGTACTTACACATTTCACCTTTAAAGTAACGAGTCAGAGATGATGTTGGCGTACACGTGTGAGTGAGATAAGTCTGATTCATAGCAAACCAAATGAATAGTGTTTTGCATGTTGAGGCGACCACACTTAGTGTTGGTCACTACTTCCCTCTGTGGTCTCTGCGAGCTGTCTGAGATATACTCTGTCTGGAATCCGGCCCAAAGCTCTGCTCTGCTGACTTGATGGGACAAATTAGTGTTACTCTAACTAATATATTCAAACTGCTGCCGAGCGGCTGCAGAGAACATTGAGAAGTATTAGAAACGATAGCCTTGACTGTCAGCGACGCTAACCAGTCCTGAAAAGGTGACAGCACATTTGGCTGCTATTTGCTGCGGGAGAGAGAAAAAAAAAACACCTACAAGTTTAACTTTGGGGCATTTTGATCTTTAATTCATACGGGATGTGGAAAATGTGTTTGGTCTATTCGCATCTCAAAAGAGCCATTCTGATGAGAGAAACATGCCGTGGAGATCATCTCACGCCATCGCGCCTTCAACACTTTGATGATTTTGTTCTTTCTCAGTGCCAGTCGACTCATTGACAAACTGTCCTTTCATAAAAAAGCTGAGGGAGGAACAACTCCGCACCACTCATGTCGAGCTCTCACGCACGTATATGTTGAATATTTGAGGCGACTCCTGGATGTGTTTTAGGCAGACAACATCTGACAGGCTTGAAATGAAGCCAGGGCAGATATGAAAGCCGGCACTGTCTGTCAAAACCAGGAAATAATCAACCCCACCATCCACCTCAGGGCCCAGCTGAAAGTCATTAGCCCAAAACAATGTGCTGCTTCTACTGTTAGTAGAACAAAATCATAATAGTAATAATACTTAGGAGAATTACCATAACGGTCTGAGGGGATCTCAATTATCTGGTGAGTTCTCAGCCCACTCTGGAAGATTGCAGCGCGGTCACTGAAGGCGGTGTGGACGGGCTGCAACATTTAGGGAAAATTGGTCAGCATTTATGTTGCAGCCTTGATTATAATAGCCAATGGTGATTACCTATCGCTAATCCTATTAGCCTTTGTTTGGAACATGGGAGGAAAAACATTATATATGAAATGAG
The DNA here is from genome assembly GCF_900634415.1 of Cottoperca gobio. Lineage (NCBI taxonomy): Eukaryota > Metazoa > Chordata > Actinopteri > Perciformes > Bovichtidae > Cottoperca > Cottoperca gobio. The sequence continues at coordinate 7,057,712 of NC_041358.1, read as the reverse complement.
CATTCAAAAATCATAAAACTACATCCATATGCGTTCAGAGCTCGGCATTATTTATTCTTTTCAAAAACAACGCAGGTAAACGTCTTCAGCTGATTTGAAGCAAACGTAAAGTAACATACACTAAAAAGTGTTGACGCTGTTGCTAGATTTAAGCACAAATCAATATAAAAATTACAAATCTATTAATCTGCAGTATTACAGGAAAAAGTATAAAACACAAACTTACATACAAACACATTTTAATATTTACACTTGACTACCCTGAACTAAGAGCAATGAATGAACATTATTTCTCCTGCAGTGTAAAGTAACAGTGAACTGCATGTTGCACTGAAAGGTGACATTAAGACCTCATCTCCACCTGGTGTTAACATGTGATCTGTATCTGGATATCTAATGTGGATGTAAATGCACACATCGCAATTGGAATACGATCACATGGGACAGTCCCCATCTGGAGGTGGTATGTTGTTAATCTCAGAACCCTTTGTTTATTGGTCTGACGACGATAAGCCTCTTTGGGCAACATACAATATTTCTTGGGTTCCGGCGTAGACAGCGGATATCCAGAATGATTCTGATTCCAAAATCTTGTTGCCTACCAATTCTGCATTCATAGATATCTGTTTATAGAGATTAGTTTATTGTAAATGCAATTTGTGGTCATAATCTTAAAAACAAACAAGTCCCAACAAATTGTATTAAGAGTTTTTAATCCATGGAGGTTTTATATTTGTAAACTTTCCCAAAGCCTAGAAAAGCGGTTTTGCAATGACCTGCAAGACAAGGGTCACATAACCGAGGGGGGTATCTGAGCTAACGCTAATGCTAATGCTAATGCTAGTAAGCATCTCAAATGGCCCTGATTATTACAGTATAACATATTCAATGCCAACATTGGAAGTTAAGCATTGCTCAGATAAAAGACACTATTGAAAGTTGAAAAAGTGATCTTTGACTTTTTTCACATTTGCAGTAGAAATCCCCAAACACCTAGATACTCATCAGAGTTTCCCTTTAATATTGTGATTATTTACATTCTGATGTAGCATCCTAGTTAGCTGCCTTTTAGGATTATATGCTGCTCTTCTTTATTCACGTTGAAACTGGCTTCAGTAAAATTAGCTAAATCAAGGCTACTGATATGTGGCCTACAGATCTTTCCAACTGCCTCCGTCTGTCATGTGAACCTTGTTTTGCCGGTTGCGGCTCTTTTTTGGGAGTCTCCTGCCTTATTACCTTTAAACTGGGATGCGTGTTGCATGGTTGTTGACAGGTTCATCTGCTCCTGCTTAACTTGCAGATTGAGATCCGATCACTAAGTGGGCAGAATCAAGATAGGAAGAAACGCTTGTTAAGGCTTGTGATCAGATGTCATTATGCAGATACAGATCACAGGATAATCCTGTTAGTATATAAAACAACATGGTTTTTAAAAGAAATCTAACATGATACATTCTTGCTGATGACTGTACGTTGTACTTGTGCTGTAACATGTTAGATTTAGTCTAAAGCGGATACAAATCCTTCACTCGGAGGAGAAACCATCTGAATCCACATGTTATTCCGATGATCCTCGTGGCTCAGACAGGAACAAGCTTCTCCCACAGTTACACTCCAGAGAGCTGAGGGTCGCTCTTTAATGTCGTCAAGATACAAACCCCGGAGATGGTCGGCTGACAATAAATTACAGTTTTTGTGGACGTACAGACTGCTTCTGTAGAAGGTTAATGTCCACGTAAAAGCTTTATTTCACTTCTGGGCTGAGCAGAAAAATAATAGTCTCCATAAAATCTCCCTGGTTGCCATCACGCCGTCCACACGGTCGTTTCATGATTTATCTACTGGTGACATCTTGAAGATTTCTTGGTGTGTTGTGGTAGTTTTCAGAGACATGATCAAAAATCTAGACTTAAACAAGAGAGGAATAACACGTGAATTCAGATTTTGGTTGGATTTTCCTCTTAGTTTTTTTCAAATGGAACAACAACATCTTTTAAAAGTAATAATGTCACTATTTCATCGCAATCATCCAGACAGGCATGATGGCGTCAGGGAAGCCTTCCTGCCTCTCTACAGCCAGGACCTCCAGGCCGGCCTTGGCGATGATGTACTTCATGATGTCCAGGTGGCGGCTGATGCTGCTGTCGATGGAGTCCAGCTTGCAGCCCTGCCGCGCCATATTGTCCTTCATTATGATGACGCCGTTTGGACGCAGACTCTTCTTACAGCGAAACAGGAAGTTCATCAGGTCCTTGTCTGTTAGGTGGCCTGAAAAGAAAAACGGATAAGGAATGAAGAGGTAACAAAACAACCAATCACAACCGAGATCTCTGCAGGGATCTTTGTTTCCATTAGTTTCCTATTTGTTTCGCCAAAACTTGCACAGGTAGATGGAGTCAACGGCACTTGACATAAAAGCAAGTTACACTGCTTCATGCATTGTTTGACCTACTGCAGACTGGTCCATTATATTAGTTTTTCGGACACTATCTGAAGCTCTTGACCAGAGGTGAGGGTTGGAACACGGATCAACTGGTAAATAAAGCTTCAGGCTCAGCTACGTCTTCATCATAACCGTGGCCGCCTAATGTAGGGAACTCTTTGTGGACTGACAGACTGACCTGAGTGACGCTGTTCGCAGCCAAAAAAGAAAGTAGTTCAGTATCCCTTGGAATTATGTTCATATTGGTTTATTCTGCAGCGACTTGTGTTCAATGTCAATGAGCGGTGAGCTCTTTAAGCAGTAAGTAATTAGTGAGACTATAAACTAAGATCCTTCTTATACTTACATGCCACCCACTGCATCCAGATGACGTCGTACTTGCTTTTTGGAGGCGTGAAATCTTGCAGGCTGTAGCAGTAGTAGGTCTCGATGCGGTCGGCGTCATCTCCAAGGTACTCCTCGTGTGCGTGGAGCAGGAAGTGCTCCATCATGTCCGCCATCTCCATTTTCTCAAACACAGGGAGGAGGACTCCTTTGGTCACACGGCCAATCCCGGAGCCACAGTCCAGGGCACAGTGAGTGCCAGCCATACCAGGACCCTGTGGGTAAAGAAAGAGTGGATAAAAGATTCACAGTTGAAGCAAAAGTCACCTGATTTAGAGGTTTATCTAGAGAATAAAGTCAGTAAAATTCCTCGACTGAAGATCGTTTGTAAGGAACCATAAAAAATATGTTTTATGTTTCACAGAAAACAAAACGTACATTTAAATGTCAGTTTCCCTGCAGCATGTTATTACCATATCTTTAGGTCAGGGATCTATACTTAATTGTCTGTGTTGCCAGATGTCAGGCATCGATACCTCAAAAGCACCAACAGCACAAACAAGTCAACCTCAGTTCCTCAGGGCAACGAAACTATGAACTTTACCACGAGGGAACAAAAAGTCACCTCACTTGAATCATGCTGGTTTTTCTTCCTTTTTTCATTTGGTATTCTGACCTCACTCCAACCCCTCTACATCAGGGGCCCCAGTGTGTGTTTGTATGAAAGATGAGGCCCCGAGGAGCTCTGTGCTTGTTACGGGACGTTTCCTGGTTTCTGTGAATTACTGCCATATTGCTCTGTGCGTTTGTAGCTCAGTTTAATCTGGATGTATTCTAAATCTTTTCCTTCCCCAACTTGTTTTTAATGGAGATGTCAGGTTTAAACAGGAGCTGTTCACAGCCAGGGAGGAGGATGTGTAACTGAGCACACATTAGTAGAAGAGATGGTGAAAAAGAGAGAATTCTTTGGACGTTTGTGGTTTATCATTCAGGGTCTTTGCATTCAAGTGAGGAGTTGAACGTGAATTTCTGGACATTAGATGCACAGAAACAAAACCCTGGAATTTGAAGCAAACTAGACCTTAAAATCAGAAAACAACTGTTTCAAGAGCACAACATGCAGTCCATCACCCTGAAGAGACATGCACCACACAAGTATGAAGTGTTTGAACTTCATTATGTAATGCCGTGCAACGTTTCAAAGCTCCCAATAAACTCTTTGTGTTTCACAATTTGTGTTTGGTTTAAGTTAAGTTTGGTTTCTTTTTCCTCAAGTTTTGTGGTACAAAAATGCTTCCTGTGGATGCAGAGTGTAGCCTGTAGTCAGAGCCCACTGCAGTTGACTTGGTGAGCTCATGCACGCTCAGTTCTTAGTGCATCGCAGTACGGATTTGAATGTACCGTAGTTTTTCCTGAAACATAGTTGTCCTGTTGTCTTTCTTTGATTATTTGGTTTCCAGTGTCTGCCAGCGCTGCTTCTCACTGGCTTTAACAGTCCAATGGAAAAGAGTTCAGGCCTTAAAATAACAGAAATACATCTTCATTTAGAAAAGATGATAGAATTACATGATATGCATTTCTGTGAACTTGTTGTCTTTATCAGTGTCATAAAATACTGTACCTAATGCCAGCAGTGCATTTGTTTTTCCCTGCTACAATGCAAGAATGGTTTAGTCAATGAGAGGAAGCTCTGTCAACATCTTTTAAGCACATTGGGCATTTAGGAAGAAAAGAAGAAGCAGTAGGTTTCTCAACAACCTATCATTTCCATGTGCTGCAAAAGTCTATTCTTTAATGATGACAAGAGAAATAGGTAAACTACACATCTTTCGGCTTTGTAGCAAAGCCTATTTTCATCCTGTTCGGAGCTAAATTTGCTGTTTTATTACTGTAATCAATAATTCAGCCTTTTTTTTTTTTAACAAATTGATTAATTAAAAAAAATAAAATAATTTTCTGCAATGATAGTTTAGTGAAATGTACATACATGTGGTAATAAAGCACACCCTGTAACCGATCACAGTCTCATGACAGAAAGAGAGCTGAGAACAGAAAACTGACATGTAACATACTCAGTTTGCTGTATTGCATTAATCAGTAGTGGTGAGCTGTGTTAAATCAGGGCTTGTTGTGTTTACATTAGCACTAGTGGAAAAGTAGCCACTTAGCCGTCTACAGTTCCTTTAAAACATCCAATCTTAGCAGTTTATAATTAGAGCTCCTGTAAAACTGATCCTCTAAATAACCCCGTCTCTGGGCCAAACCCATTCCCCGGATTTAGCACTTGGGCTCTTGGGCAAACCCTCTAGTCCTCTGTGAGTGTATGTGAGTGTATGTCACAGATGCATGTGTGCACACATGCAGATATTTTGAGACACATGACTATAAGAAGCTGATGACATATTATAAGGTAAAAACTTGAAACGCTTCTTCGTTTTCATGCCGAGAGTTAGATTAGAATATTGTTAACGCGTGAAACAGTATTTCTTGGCCAAGACCAGATGCCAGGCAATGAGCAGGGACTCCAGAAAGTTACTGGTTTGGACAAAAAACATTTGTCCATAAAACAGCAAATTGTTGCGTGAACATGGTTTTTGTGCAAATTAAACAAACAAGATATAACGTGTTAATTAGTGTGCTTTAGAGGTGCTGAAATGCAGATGTTGTCACCTCAGAGCCAGGCTAGCTGTTTCCCCCTGTTTCCAGTCTTTATGCTAAGCTAAGTCAGCTGGCTGCTGCCAGTAGTTTCATACTTATCAATCTTTTCATCTAATTCTAATTCTTCCCTTAGGTCAAGTATACACCACGTTGTACTTTATGAAACTATATATATTTATCAACACAAAGGACTAAGAAATATCTCCTCTGTCTCCACTGTGAACAAATTAGTGGCCATAAAAACTGACCATAGTACAAAGTAATTACCAGCTGTTGGCTCAGCTTGTTTTGGTGTTTATGAGGCCGACATCAAATCTGAGCTACTATTAGAAACTGCACTGAGGCCTCCTCCCACATTAAACAAGGGGACATTCCTTTTATGCAGTAAGGAAGATTCCTCGCCCAAAATAGATTGTGACATGTATATTCTGTGAGAAGCTACAGTAAAATGTGTAAATGATGGAGACACAGCTTATGAAATGTTAATGCATCAGTTTCACAAATCTGATTGAGCCTCTGTGAACTCGTGACTCACCACAAACCTCTTCAGAAACTGCCGGGAACTCTCCAGATCAACGTTGCATATCTCCACAAAACCTCCCAGCATGCCCTCCTCCGAGGCGGGGACGTCCTCGTAGAACTTCTGAGCTCTGTAGTAAAACTGTTTCTCCCCTTTGATGTACTCACAGGTGACTGGAAACAGCTTCACTATTCGGACACATAAAGAGAACAGAGGCAGGATTTCTCCTTTACAGACAGATTCTTAATACTGGTGATTACTTATTGATGAGTCTTTAAAGTGTAGCTTAACACCAGGATGGAAAGCACTGTTTCACTGTCCTTCTTTGGTTTAAAGTTTCAAGCTTGTTTCACCTCTGACTGCAGCCAGCAGCACTGAAGGGTGGATGTGGTCAGAAATGTGCTTTGTTGCACCCGTAATCACACGCAGCAGTGATGTCACGGTGTCCTAGAGTCTACCTGTACATCATTGCAATAAGGTGATAAACAACTGGACGTCAGCAAAAACAAGAGTTTTCAGGAGGTGTCAGACTCACAATCAACCCTTTTCACAGCCTTTCCAGTAAGACGTCATGCACAATACCAGGGCTTTTATAACATATAACATAAACATGAAGATATAACATAAAAAAAAAAAAACATTACATTACCCAGAATGCAATTTGACCACTGACATTTGATTCGGATGCTGTTATGCCAGTAGCAGCTAATGTGTCCTCGAGCCTGCAGCAGAGATGAGGAGCGGGCTACAGAGGTCTGGTAAACTCACTTCTTTCTAACTCAACTCCCAATTTGTTAGATTTTTAATCTTGAGCCCCAAACGACACCGACTCAAGTGACATCACTTGAGAACATTTATTTTTACCCAATGAAATCATCAACGAAGTCCCCTAACTAAAAGTTAGTTGATGCTAGAAGGAATGCACAACCTGTTTATGATAATGTGTGTTCAGAATGAGCAATTTCTATGTGACTACATAGTAAGTTAGTTCAGATGGAAGTGGACGTTAACAGACATCACTTCCTCCTGGACAGGAGAAGTTCAGAATGTGAGAACTTGAGCTAAAACTTTGTGCTCATCTATAAGAGTTATGACTAAAATGTTTGAATATCAACAACTAGAATAAGACTTTAAGAAGAAAAGGAGGGACATTTGGATGATAAAACTGAAAGAACTGTGGTTCCTGTTTACATTTTGAGACAGTTTTGGTAAATTGGCTGTTTGAGGAAAATTAACACCAACTGCAAAAACAGTCAAAGTCAATATAATCGCTTTGCATCAATCTGAAAGAATATTCAGTCTCACCAGTGATGGGGATACACATATGAGATTTTACCTGCAAATCAAAGGCCAATAAAATAAAAAGGGGGTCGTCCTCTGGGAAACATGAATATGTCAATGTCAACAATCTGCCCACAAGATTTTAACATTTTGGTGTAGAAGTGCTTATTTCAGCCACTGACACTAAGAGTCATCCTCTGGGGAAATTCATTAGAATCTGACAGCTGATATTTTAGTGTGGACCAGACCAGAGAACATCACCACTATAGAACTAAACAATAGTTAAGGATGATTACCAAATCTAATGTTATATTAGTGTTGACCTTCTAAAGCAAGTAGTAAGGAATCACTTCCAACGATAGATGGGATGTGACACTGCTCTGTTCATGATCTCGAAGGAAATGTAGAATGATAATCTGATTACCCGAAGACTATAAATAAGGATGTGCTGAGCTACTTTTACACTCTGCTCAGCTGTTACATGATATAAAGTAACATGCTGGTTGATTCATCTCCAATTGTGTGCATTCACACGCTTTTAAAGGTCATCAATTAGCAGAACGTTTATAATTCTGTGAACCTCAGAGGAGCCTTTTGTAGCCAGGAGAACCACAACAGTTCTTAATCATGGTAGATCTTGTTTTCAAAGTGTTCAATTATGTGTTGTACTACAACACTCCTGTTTTATAATATGATGTCAATGACATACTGTGACATTAAGAAACTTAAGAACTTATTACACTATTCCAACCCTTCACTGCCTCAGTTCTGCTGATCTGAAATAAATCCTGCAGAATGAACGCAACATTTCCGAAGGCTTAGATGACACGATTCTGGCGTAGAGGAGGCAGGAGGTGGGGTTCACAGGGGAATGTCCGTTTGCTTGTCAAGAATCTCCGGTGGCTGAATTCATGACACCACAGTGAAACATTAAGAGGGGGGATTTATTTTCAGTTGGACCCCTTCATCCATGCTAGAAACATCAGGACGAAGCAGGTAGCCACGAATGGGACTGAATCGTTCAGCAGCTGGAAGTCACGCTAAAAACAAAATGTAGAAACGGACAATCCATGCCGTGACTTTCCTGTACAAGTGCCCACTGAAATGTTTGAGGATTTAGTCCTGACATCAGGTTTGATTGCATGTGATGAGACCCCTCAGAAGGCTTTCAGAGGAAGGGTAATTTTAGAAGAACAAGAAGGGGGGAAGACAGCGTGATGACATACACGTCTGCCAAGGAAGTGTCAATCCAGTGCCACCATGTTCTTTTATGTTGCACCTTCAAAGTGGACCAGCTCATTAGAAGTTGAGACTGACCTTTGACCTTTGATGTGACAGAATGCAGCATTTGATTAAATGATACAGGGTCTGAAGATCAATGTTCAATTCCTATTTCTTAGGCCAAAATGTAACTCCAGTGACCCCACCCCCAACCAGTGTACAGTATGGTTATTCTCCTTTTGCTTAACATTTTCTTTATTAAGACATAAAAACAAAATCAATATTTCATTCAGTCAATCTGAAACTGTAAATAATCCAACCGCAGCCCTCTGACTGTCATGTATAGCACTGACTGACATGAATTAGTGCTTTCCTGCTTGGCATGCCATGCCATTAATGGTCTTTGTATCAAGTGAGTGGTAAGAAAATAAGGAGTGTTTGCGACAGAATGGTCAACAGGTCAGGATCTCCTGTTTCTGCAGCCTAAGGACTCATGATGAACAAGTCCACACTCAGAGGTATTAGGTTAGACCTTCTACAAATACATACACCACTAAGTGTGTAATCAACTGTTGTATTAAGGTTTTTCTTCTTTCCTTCAATAATGGCTATTTTACCAGCCTGTTATTCTAGCATATTAGAGGCATTATTGTGCACTTGACACTGAAGCTGTTCCTATTTAAATCTGCACACATTTTGATGCTCAGTTTATTTGACTAATTACAGCTGATTTCTTATTGAAGTGCTGCTCAAAGAAATCATTTGTTTGCTGTAAGAATGTACATTTCCCCGTGACTAATAAAGGATTTCTGATTATGTTTAAATATATGATTTCTCCTGGTGCTTTTATGTTGCATCTCACAGTAAGAAGAAATAAATAGAAAGTATAAAGAATTCAGTAATGAATATATTCAGCTCAGCACCACATCTGACATTATACTCAGTGTAATATAAAGCTTCTGTTCCACTAGCTTTTGTTTCTCAATGTCTTGTCATCACAGCGAGGTTGGCAACCTTGGTACCATTACGTCTGTGCAGCAACCAAAATCTGTGTTCACTGAATTTATCAGCGCTATAGCCGGAGAAGCTGCACAGAAGGGCTGGGCGGATGGATACACTGTTGTTTATTAAGAAATAGTTCCAGCAATAGTTATTTTCTTTTCTTTCCTCTTATAAACGTCTGCCCCCTATTGCCTCTACAGCTGCATCCACACAACAGCGTCACACACACACAACCAACAGCGACACACACACACAACCAACAGCGACACACACACACAGTACCCAATGCATGTTGTGCCCTGTAGCGTTAATCCTGTCATGTCCCCCAATGTAATTAGAAGAAAATAAATTGTTCCAGCATGTAGTAACCTCTCTGTTAATGTGTTTTTTACATTTCTGTTTGTGTACAGGTTAAATAATCTGGGTACAACTTTATTGTTATATTAGCTTTAGTTGTGTTTGTTGACACTTAGAACAGTCAGTGTAGCTGTTGCCCCTTGGGATTAAGTACATTCACATATACTTATTAAAGATATGTATACATCTCTGCATGCACTCTCTTCTCTTGAGTCTATAAAAAAGGCAGATAACCTATAGAAATGGAGGAGACAGCATCATAAATCATCCACACAGTCAACTCAAATCAAATGTATTTCTAGAGACCAATATCACAACACCCTCTGTCCTTAGACTCTCGCACCGCACAAGGAAAAACTTCCTAAAAGAAACCCCACAATTAAAAGGAGGAAATGGAAGAAACCTCAGAGAGACTGAGGAGGATCCCTCTCCCAGGACGGACAGACGTGCAATAGATGATGTGTGTACAGGATAAACAACATAGTAAACAAAAAACAGTGAGTGATGTGATGAGAGTCTCTGCAAGTATGTGGTATTTAAAATACTTGATTTAAATGTATTATCAAATATTTTTATATATATATATATATATATATATATATATATATATATATATATATATATATATATATATATATATATATATATTTTTATATATATATACACACACACATTGCGGCATACATATTGATAATGCAGTACACAGCTTTCCAATCAGTATGCTCTTTCAAACGCATTACCTTGTGATGAATATGTGACTTATTTAGAATATGATGTTTACTGAACTAAAGTTTAAAGCCAACATGTCATTGTTCCCTTTCACTGCATATGGTAAACTTTAAAAAAAGATGTAAAGTGATTTGTATTCAACCAAAACATGCAAAACCTCCAGCATGCTTCTTCAGCTTTGCACAAACCTAATGGAGTCAAGGGTCAAGTAAAGGTTGTAAATCTTGACTTATTGACTGTGAAGTTGGTGTGTGGTTGAACTTTGTGTGGCCCCTTTTCTTACCCACAGGAATCTTCTCCAGCAGGTACAGGTAGCTGGCAAAGAACTCACTCCTCAGTGAGTGGTTCAGGTGGAAGGACATGCTGTGGCGACACATCGTTTCATCCGTCTCTTTCCAGCGATCCCTGAAGGCCTGGTGAGCGCCCTTGTACGCTAGGTTGGGTGCTGAGACGCTATTATCATCTTCAAGTGAAATCTCCATTTTGCCTGTGTGTGGCCTTGCAGCACCTCACGGAGCAGTGCTGTTATCCAGAAGGTGCTTGACTGAGCAATAGTAGAGGAGAGTAACACTCAGTGTGTTACGGTGCCGGTTTGGGACACTGTTTCCCCAGCTGCTGCTATATCTGTCTCGCTGAGTGTTCAACACGTCTCTGCCAGGGTTCAAGTGATCGGCAGAGATCTTTTTCACAGGGCGGTGCTAAGGACGACCCGCTAGATTTACAGATCACCTGCTAGTCTCAGGATAAACAGAGGTGACTTCATTTCAGGCTTCAAATTCCACCCGCACATGAGAGTCCATACATCCGACCTCAAGACCTTGTTGTCATGTAATGTGGTGCTAAAATGTGCAGTGTCTTCTCATGTTGTATACATCGTGGCTCCTGTTTCCCAGAGAACAATGAGTACACTGTACAAGTCAGCATATTGTCTTAGTACACAGACGAAACTTAACTTGTGATCTCCGTTGTATATTAACAATGTAGAATAAAGGCATCTGGGTTGTTAACAAAACAAGATTAGTTGTGATTCATTTCCTAATCCAAGCAAAGACCGGTAGCCAACCTACTTTACTTAAAAATGGTGGTGATGTAAGTTGTCCCACCTCAGCACTTAACTCATCACCATTTAGTCACGAGTCTATAAGCTAAAGTCCAGCATCAAGTCCCAACTCAAACCAACAAGTCCCAAGTCAAGTCCAAGTCTTTAACTTTCTGTTTTGTTTCCATATGTGTCCTTCACCAAATGTAACACCAACTAGAAAAGTTAACTCAGTAGAGTGCAGATCTCCGACCGGTGTGTCTCCCTCTCCCCTCCCAAGCTAAAAGGGATTGAATCTCACTCAATAGTCTCTCCCGGCTCCCTTATAGTCGAGATGACGGCGATGATGACCAAAACTGGGATTTATTTATCTCATATCGTGCCTAACTTTAGTGGATCATAACATGTAGTGTATGGAATTAATCTGCAGACGCTCCAGTTCAAAATGAGATCAACTTTTCTATGGATGTCAGTTTTTGAGCCATGACAAAGACCAAAATGGGGCCTGCAACAGATGAAGTAAGGCTTGTTTTTGGTCTCACCGATTGCCAGAAATGCCTTTTGCTACTGATGCAGTTGTTGATCACTTGCAGCCCCTATCAGCCCGCTAAAAATGTGAGGAGTCAGCAGTAAATGTCTGTATGAAACAGTCAATAAAATAGGTTTTTCAAAAAATGCCAATCACTGCACCACAAGAGGTCCTTGAGCATACGGTCATAATGTGCACAAAAAATATTAGGCTGATTGTCTTTACATGAACTCTCACTTTGACAAACTGTTGATTATTCATGATTTCTTTCTAAATTTATGGTTTCCAGCTGTGGAGTTTGAAGCTTTGCCCCTGTGCCTCAGTTATGTTGCCTCAACACTTCTGACCAGCTATATGCGTCACTGTTATAGTAGTCCAGTGGTTTAAGCATCTGGTTGTGGTTCCCATTGACTTAACATATGAATGGGAAGCTTTGCAAATGACGTGTTTAAACCACAATGGCTGCAGGTGTCTGTTTTGCAGAGTAGGATAGTGCATCTCTAAAGCTGCGCGCAAATCTTATACAGACGAACAAAAACAGACGATCGACATTGTAGCACCAGAAGTCCTTCAGTTTGTCACCAGGGAATACTGTATATTTTTGACCCCTAACACAAATAATATTCTGATATATCCATCACGAGCCACAGACTAAATTTAGTGCAGTGACATCAGCTGTCACTGGTGCAGAGACAAGCAAATACTTTCTGGAGAGCAGATCTACCATGTTACAGTATTGATTACACCTACTTGCCATTTGTTTAATTCTCACTTGTAACTTTAATTAAATAGATACAAGGCATGTAAAATCCTTCCCTAAAAAACAATATTTTGTGTTATTAGAAAGTTTAAAAAAATTAATTAATTAAAACAAGTAAACAAATCTGCAAGTGCACAACAAATAAATGTTCTTCTTTGATATCTTCTTCCTTTCTCTTCGATCTGGTGTAGTGATCTTCCTTATTCTGTCTTCATTCAGGCACCGATACTTATTTCTCATAAATTATTTAAATAATGTAATTGCATTGTATTGGAAACAATCACAAACTTTGATTCAAAGACTCAATAGGCTAATAGACTTTTAAAAAATAGTTGCTAGGATGGAGATTTTTGCAGTGTTTTTTTGCAACCTCCTCCTGTTTCAACACTTTTTCTAAAACCTATAGTGGACATAAATACATCTAACAATAGAGTATATTAGACAACACTAGCTGTGGTTAATGTGAAGCTTTAAGCAATGAACAAAAGTCAAAGTATTAATAGTCAAAGGAGAGTTAAAACTAGTATCAGGTTTCCTAACAAGCAGAGAAACACACCCCAAGCTCACAGGATCCGTTTTTACTTTACTTCAGGTCATGTTCGGAGTTATCTAACCCCGACTCACCCCGGTGGCCTGTCACTTCAGCCTGCACCCAGACCATGCATCATATCTGAACATACATTCCTTTATCACCGATTTTGTTAAAACAATAATAATTAGTTGCACAGTGTTTTTAACGTAAGGTTTTCACTTATCACCTTGACATCTACTAGATAGATTGGCTCAAAGTGTTGTACAGACATTCATGGTTCCCAGATGATGTGTCCTACTGACTTAAATTATCCCCTGACCTTTCCTCTAGTGCCACCATGAGGTGGTTTATTTATATCTTTTGGATAGATTGTCACAAAATGTGGTTCAGATATTTAGGTTCCTTCAGGATAAATAGGTATTTTTCACAGAAGCAATGTTGACTTGTCACAGTAGGAAAAACACAGACGTAAATATTTAAATGAATGATACTGTCACTCTCACTGGGACGCTTGAATAGAACAGAGCCATCGTCAGTGTTATTAGTGACACCTGTGCTTTTCCTGCTGTTACAAGTCAGTGCCGTAAAAAAAGTCCTTTGTAATAACTTTGGTGATCCTCTGACTTTTCATCCAGCAACATCATCAGATACACAATACAATAGGTGGAGGAAATATTTAGATAGTACAAATACCGTAGTGTAAAAATACTGTTAAGTAAAATACCTGCATTGAATATGTTAAGTGAAAGTATGTCATTAAACAAAGTGAAATGTAGTAATAAAAGTATTATAAGTAGAAAAATGTTCCCTGTGACTGTTAAACTATTATATTATATCACTAGATTATTATTACTCGTGCAAAAATGTAAAAGTAGTATTTTACTTTTGTAGTTGGTTCAGGTGAAGCTTATTTTGAACTATTAACTAATGATTTTCATTTTGGATTCATCTGATGCTTTTCTTTATTAATCGTTTGAATTGTAGAATTTGTGAAAATAGTGAGAAATGCCATCACAATGTTTGTTTTGTCCAACCAACAGTACACACATCAACATTATTACATGAACATTACTACAATTAAAAAGGAAAAGCAGCAAATCTTCACATTTGAGAAGCTGGAACCATGAAATGTTTTTGCTTTAAATATGTGTCTTTAGATTGACTAATTGATAAATCAACATATGGTTTCAACTGTTGTTTCCATTGTATAAACTGTTATATGACATGTAGTATGACAAAAAAAAATTATTCTGTTTTGTAAAAAAATCTTAATTTGTAAAGTAACTTAAGGTGTCCGATAACTGTTGTCACAGTCTGGCTCTGTGTCCAGATGCCCTCAGACCTTTTGTGAAGAGTGGACTCGAGTGTCTTTCTGGGTTTCTCATATTTCTGTCTTTCCTCCACTGTTCCTGTGCTGCTTTTACCTCCTTTGCCCATCTACACACCTGCTCCCAATCAGCCTCGTGTGTCCTGCCTGTCCTCCTGCCAAATCAGCTCATTCCCCTCACCTGAGCTTCTCTGCACATCTCTCCACCTGCACTTCACCCTCTCATCAGATTAGTTTGTATTTAAGTCCTTCAGTTCAGTCTTTGTTGAATCCCTGGTTTTGTTATGTAATGACAAGGTTTGCCTTGCTTGCACAAACCTTGAATAAAAGTATTTATTTACATTCCTGTAGACTCCTGCGTTTTGGTGCAAATGCACCACTATTCATGACCAATGTAGTCAAGTAGGCTGAGCATAAAAAGTACAACATTTCCCTCTGAGCTGTGAAAGTATAAAGAACAAGTACCTCAAGTTTGTATTGTTACAGTACTTGAGTAAATGTAGCCTTCTTAACACACATTTTTGTAACGTAAACCTATTTTACCTGAACGAGCAGGTTTCCGGCAGCAGCCTCGTCCTCCGTGTCTACAGATGGCAGCAGCGCGAGCTTGCTTTAGATACAGTGCATGCTGGGAGCTCAGTCGCCGCCCTAGCAACAAGCTGCAGAGATAAAACATCCGCCCTGTCTTCATCAGAATCAGCTGCTCCCGGTTGGGAACAAGGACATTTTAACGTGGGCTTTCTTTCATATTTAAAATGGACAGTTTGCAAGCAGGAGATCCGCGGTATCTGAAAAGGTAACGGCTGCTAACGCTAGCTTGTTTACGTGTGTACCGTCAGTAAACAGGTCGGTGAAGCAGCAGGATGCTCAGCTGTTCGTTGACAGCGTGACAGGCCATGTACATGAGTGAATGTGCTCTAATATAAAGATGCATGATGATATATGTTGGTGTTAGTACGGCCAGATTAAAGTAGCTAACAGCAGTTACCCTTACCATACTATTAACCTTACGTATCTGAGGGTGTGTTACGTTACGTCAAGACACATCGATAAACCGTGATGTAACGTTATCAATGAAAAAGAAAAACCTCGATTTAAGACTTTTTGTAACTAAAGACAACGATTACTGTCGATTAGACTTCACTGTCCTGCTGATTACAGTTTAGCATTGCTGCTAAAATGATGTATTCGTGCATGTTTGCAGAGGAAAGATTGTAATTAGTCTGGAAATATCAGTAACTAAGTACATTTACTGAAGTACTGTAGCAACTCATCATGTAGCCTACAAAGTTGATGTATCGTTACTTGTACTTCACTTGAGTCTTTCCAAACTCTGCTATACTTCAACTTTATTACTGAGCGAACCTTTTTACTCAACTCCAGTGTTTTCCTAACTTTACTCACAAGTTTATGTCAAATATTGACTCGTGTGTGTGTGTGTGTGTGTGTGTGTGTGTGTGTGTGTGTGTTACACTGAAGCTCTTGGTGTTTCAGGTTTGAATTAGGCTTTGGTGTAACACAACGTCCATAATACACACAGCATAACATCTATATAACAAAATCTGGTTAATAAGTGTTACACATGAAATTTAAAAAAGAATGACACCGTATACAGTTGAATCAATAAATGTTAACATTTCTTCAGTGTCCCTGGCCTTTTATAATTCCTGATAATAAACAAATTGCAGTCTATATTATATTACACATTTATACAGAATGTGTGATATGCATATTTAATATTCATAGATTTCACACACAAACAGCACATATATTAAAATGTTACATTTACACATCATTCAGTTACCTGGCATAAAAGCGTTTAAAAAAAAAAACCCTCTAAAATCTAATCTAATATCTAAATCTACACATACGCTTCCAAGAAGCATATTTTTATACATTTTCACTGAAGTTTGACTTTTTTAGTCGCACACTTTCTAAAACACCTGCCATTTAATCCTGTATACACATCCTGCTTTTATATTTATCTTTTTAGCAATATTAATGCATTTGATTGGACTATTTTAGTTATTGTTTACTGAATCAGTTTAGTTACATTTTACAATTTATATTTTTGAAAGTGTTGTGACTTTTTTGAAAGTAATGTATCTCAATCAGGCAAATTGGGGTGAATCAAACCAGAAATGAGAATTAAGTATTTTACTATTTATTGTTGGATTAAATGTTTTAGTTTTGCTTCCGTTATGTGTTCACGACGCACAGGAGAGTGAAGGGTTGTACTCTCGATGTCCACCCCACTGAGAGAGCCCTTATCGTTCAGTATGAGGTGGAAGCCACTGTCTTGGGAGAGCTGGGGAACCCGATGGTTGGAGAACGCAAGGAGTGTCAGAAAATGTGAGAATTCTACCTTTTTAAGAGAAATTATGATAATGTATCAAACAATATTCATCTGTTTCTCTATTATGATTTCATTTTCTATCTTACATCTGAGAACCAGTATTTCTCTCAAAAGCTTTCACCTGTCTGAATGATTACGCTCCCTTCAGTATTCGGCTGAAGAGCCTGAATGCCCACACAGATACGTCCTCTTTGGCCCGGAAGGTGGTGGAGGAATGTCGACTGATTCACTCGTCCAAACTCCTCGAGGTGGAGCAGCTGCTCTTCTATTTGCAAAACCGCAAACCGACAAATGGTATTGAAGAGTCCATCATGACTACTTTATGACTAGTTAAAAGTATTGTAGGTAAAAGTGGAAGTAATTTATCTTTGTGGTGCTGAATATTGCTTTTCACAGACAACCAAGAGAAGAAACGTATCTCACCTGGAGACTTCACACCTTACGCAGGAGTGGAGGTAGGAACTGGACTGTACAGTACAATATGTGTGTGTACATACAGTTCTGAAGACATTCAACAGTCCTCACTGTGTTGAAATGTTTTATTTCCCTTCAGCTGGACGAGGAGGCGAGCATCAACAGCATCGATGCGTATGTGGAGCTGCTGTATGAGGACATCCAGGAGAAGATCAGAGGAGCCACGCTGATCTTCCAACTGGCTCGTAACCCGGACAACTTGGAGGAGCTCATACAGAACGGTACCTTCCTCTTGCCACATCATTATTTAAATTAGTTTAAGTGGAAGAAAGGAAAAAAACATATAAAAAATATATTTAGTTTCACCATTTCGGGGTCCACTTTTCCACGATTGGAACGCGGGCCGTTGCGGTAAAGACTCAGTCCGACCACTTCGGGATCCCATTCTACCAGGCGAGCTACAAGGCGCCTCCCAGTGCTATAAAGCCACATAAATACGTCAACGAGCCCTTGAGCAACACTTCAACGGTGACAATGTAGCTGGGCAATGCTTAGCGTTTTTGTTGTTTTTGTCGCCTGTAGAGTGAACATAGCGTTGGGCAGCGAGTATATTTCAGTGTCAGAACTAAAGCTCAGGTATCGTATTGGCACCGGTATCAAAACATGTCATCCCAGTCCTACTGGCATGTTGACCATTTCAGTGTACAGACAGCACTAAATACAAAAATATATATAAATATACAGTATATTGCATGACAACGTGACCTCATAATGAATCATTACAATCATTCACATTTCAGTTAGTGATTAGTGAACGATTACTAAAGCACAATTTGTAGTTTCCACATCCAGGTGACCGTGAAGGTCCACAGCGGTCAGCAACATGTTTGCCTACACAGACACCAAATGTAGTATAAACAAAACCGTGTGTGCGTCCGCTGTCAGTGTCCATTTTTGTACTATTTCTGTCCCTTCACGTACTGAAGCTGATCATCATTTAGACAGATGCCTTTCCAGAATTGTTTTTTTCAGAATTTGACCTCTAAAACATTTAAGTATATTTACCAGCCTTGCTTAGTGCCATTAACAGCATCCTGTGGTCTTCCTCAGCAATGGAGTTTGCTCACGTGGTCGTATATGGAATGAAGATGGTGACCTCTGGCATGTGAATGGCCTCCATGATCTTTTTCTGGCCATCCAATGACCGATGTTGGTATGACGGCTATCTCTGTGACAACTGAGCAAACTCCATCTGCAGACGAAGACCTTGAGATGCGGTTGACAGCTCTGAAAAGGTCAAGGATGAACTTTGATGCTCAATTATTCAGAACGCATTAATTTTCTGAAAATAAGCTTTGTCTTGGCAAAGTGCATCCAGTGGCTTGAGATTAAAAGTGCAGCCATGTTTCAAATTCTCAAGCTAAAACTGGATCTGGACAAAAGGGGACTTGTTTTGATAGAATATTGCTTGAGTGTAGAATCCGTTGGCTTCTTTCAGCTTGTCCTCTCTGTTCCCCTTTTAAAGAAAACAAAGCTCGGCCTCAGTTCTGCTCCCTTCCGTGACAACCGGGCTGTTTCTCTCACAACAGCACGGAGCCATCATCCCGTGCAGCAGCGGTGAGATGGCACAGCTTCATTTGTATCTGTCATAATGCGTCGTCCACTCACTCCGTCTGCCGCACCACATCAACCCGTCCGATGTTGATAAGAGCCGAGTGTTCATGTGAACTGAGAGGCCTGGGGTCAGCGTGGAAAGTGGAGACGAACCCTGGGACGCACGTCCTTACGCTGAGAAGCACCCATAGCTCAAAAATCCTCGCGAGCCCCCGACCTCATCGCATTCCCCCACGCTTCTTTAAATGAACCTCCAGCTGCACTGTCTCTGCTCAGTCTGAGTCTGATTGAATTCCACACACAGACGCTTTGCATTTTCTTTTTCTTTCTAGTCTTTCCTTTCTGTCTTGCCTTCTTTTTGTCTGACCTTGTCTCTATATCTGCCTTTGTGTGAGTGTCTTTACTGACATGCGTTTGTATGTCTGTGGTCAGAGACGGCCCTTGGAGCCCTGGCCAGAGTTTTGAGGGAGGACTGGAAGCAGAGCGTGGACCTGGCCACAACCATCATCTATGTGTTCTTCTGCTTCTCCAGGTAAACCAGCTGTTCAAAACAAATCACATCACAGTCTGCTAATCCAACAGAGTGCTGCAGGAATGAGTCCTAAAATCCGGAAATGAGTCAGTATTTATGCACTTCCTGACCCCCCGTCTCAAAGTCGAAGGGTTTTTTGAATGTGTTTTTGGTGCGATGCCTGAAATAAGTTTTGTGGTTAACACACGCTTAAAAGTTTTCCTTTTTTTGTTCTATGACATACGTCAGTAAATACCCAACAGGTGACTTTTGAAGCTTTCACGTGTCAAATAGCTAAATGAGACCGAGGTTGTCGGGGACATTAAACGTCATCACGCCCATAATCGTTGTAAAAGCTGCAAAAATGATAAAGTGCTGTTCATTTGTGAAGATTATCTTGCTGAACAAAACATAAAAGTATCATAAACGTTTGTTTGCCACAGAGCTTATTTACTGCAAATATCCCAAAATCCAATCGCTTTTTTTTTCAAGGGTTCCAGGGTGATGCTAACTTCCAGGTTAGCCTACACAAATACATCACCCCTGAAGCACCCTAAAAACTTCCAGTCTGCTTTGACCTACTGGGTTGTCTTGCTTCACAGTTTGTGGGTTGGTGGGCACTCCAGATAACTAAATGTGTGTGCTCAAGCACTGAAAAAGTAAACTTTTCACAATATGTCCTCTTTGAGATAATATGGTGTGGCTCACAGTCGTTGTTCTAGTTCATCCCATAGGTGTTGGATGGGGTTGAGGTCAGGGCCAGTCAAATTCTTCTACACCAAACTGGGAAAACCCATGCAAGGAGGCATTGTGATGTTAACAGGAAAGGGACTGGTATTAAGATTTCCCTTCATTGGGATTAAAGACCCCAAACCAGGAAAGGCAGACACAGATCAACAGTACACAAGTGTAATAATAATAATAAAGTGTATATTATTTTGTATTTGAAGCACAGACCCAGATTAAGGAAGTTAAAACATTTTACGAGGCGTATGGTCACCTCTTTATGTGTAATATTTCTAAATTGCAGTTGTAACAGCACTGACCCTCACAGCCTCCGCTCTCTTCTCTTTTCACTGCTCTCCCTCTTTCTTACAGTAGTCATCCACCTTTTGGCAGCGTACCTAGTACTGAAGTTTCACTCTCCAACTGGGGGTTAGGAAATACTAAAATTAGCCCTCGCTAGAATAATACATAAATGTCTGTCAAAGCTGATTTAGGCAGCGAGAGGACGTGTTCGTCTGAAAACTGATCGTCACTCTTGGCTCGTGTCCATCTCCATGTTATGCTGTTTGGATTGTGAAACGGTTGGACTGATTATAAGTCGGACCAGGACGTACTGTTTGACTGAATGTGTTTTGACTTTGACAGTTTACTTTGTAAACTACTTCAGGGGTGACGGATTGGGTCATTTTAATGACAGCTCCCAGCTGGAATCCCCAATCCCAAAAAAAGTGAATTTTTCACTTTTGAAAATACACTTTTGGATAAATGGAAGTCTTTTTCTCTCTCTCTCTTAATTTTCTCCTCTAGTTTCTCCCAGTTCCATGGCCTGGTCACACATTTCAAGATTGGGGCCCTGTGTATGAATATCATTGAGCATGAGCTGAAGAGGTACGACCTCTGGCAAGACGAACTACAGAAGAAGAAGAAGGCCTATATCCTTTTCTAAGAGTCGTACAACTGAAACGTATTTCATCTAAAAGCCATATACAATAGCTGTGTTTATGGAAAGTATGTTATTTGTATGTAACTCAAGCTGAGCACAGTACTGAGCTTGGTGACAGTGTTCATGGGACAGTATAAGAGGACACTCTTGCTTTTTGTGTTCATTTGAGTTCCTTGACTTGTTTCACATGAAGAATTCTCTGAGAACCTAAATCTGAAGAAAGAACATGAGAAGTCTTTCAGAAAGTACCAGAGCCTTCTGACCAAGCAGGAGCAGATTCTCAGAGGTAACTGTTTTTGTATTATTATTTTTATTCCAGAGTTATCAAACACAGTTTGCAGAGATATCAGACAAAGTTTCCACAGTTATCAGATATGTTTGGCTGCATTTTGGGTAATTTGGACCAAGTTATGCGCAAGACATCTAGAATATGTGTGTTGAATGTAATTATGCAGAGATTTAAACATTAGTATCACAAATAAGTAATACAGGTATGAAACTGTACCTCATTAGATGTTTACTATTGACTTAAGTAATTTATTAGGTAAATACTGGAGAAGTATTTTTGTTTCAATCTTCTCCAATGTGAGGATTTGCTGCTTTTCTCTCTTTTATATTTGTTAATCTGAATGTTTTTGCAGTTTGGATTGGAAAAAATTACTAAACAGTGTTTTGATTATTCATAAGGATAATTGACAGATTATATGGTAATGAAATGAATTTTTTGCAGCCCCAAGAGGCACAAAAAAAAAAGTAAATTAAATCATAAAAGCAGGGAATATAAGTGAGTTGCAGCTAGATAACTGTACGTTTCCCGGGCTGATCCTGTTGCCTCTGACCTGTTTGACCCTGTAGTTGCTCTGGGTCTGCTGCTCAACCTGGCTGAAGACACCCGCACAGAGCTGAAGATGAGGAACAAAAACATTGTCCACATGCTGGTGAAGATCCTGGACCGGGAGGACGAGGAACTGCTGCTGGTGGTGGTCTCCTTCCTCAAGAAGCTCTCCATCTTCCTGGAGAACAAGAATGACATGGTGAGACAGGGAGGGATGGAGTAAAAGGGAAAGGGAGGTTTCATGGTATTGTCGATCAACTGTATACATTATAAAGATGTATACTTACTATTGATTTTTCACTAAAAACACATACCTCATTCTAACAGTGTGTCCCCATGTGCTTGTTGGCCTCTCCACATATCCAGCGTTCCCTCAGAGCTCGAGTTCTGCGTGTCCTCCAGAAATTAATGCAGCACGTCTGCAGGATGCTGATAAGCTCGTGGACAGTTAGGGTAGAACGTTTTGGTAAAGAAACTATAAGAGCTTTTGGCCAATGGCACTTTTTTTTACTGTAACAGTCAAGGTTTAGTACATTTCTAGAGTGTCACTAATCGAGTGCTGCAGGGATGATGTGTTTTCGTAGGCCGACCCGGAAATGAGCACTGCTCTGATTCCCTCGACAAAACAGCCAGTGGGATTTTTCCATTAGATTTTGGATTATTAGGAAAATAAATTCTGTGGCAAATAATTTTATGATACTTACACGTTTTGTTCAGCAAGATTATCTTCACAAATAAATGTGTATGATTTTTTTTGTGTAAATGCATTTGCAGAAGTAAAACATTTTTTGGCAACTGCCAGGTAGACTCGGCCCTCATCACCGAACATCCGTGCTGGACCTCGCTAATGCTCTTGTGTGTGAATGGGAGCAAATCCCTGCAGCAGGTTCTAAAGTCTGGTGGAAAGCCTGAAATCATAAGGGTGGTTGTTGCTTTTCAGTATTTGTTTACATGTGAAAATTTAATTTCTGCTTTTGCGATTCAATTTTTCAATTCAGATTCTGGATTTTAAACAGGTCACTAGTTACGCATTTCTGACCCACAGAGGTTTTTCTCATGTTCCTCTGATTCAGAGTAAAAGCTAACATGACATAAATCATGGATTTGTTAAGCAAAACAAGAAAATAATCACGCAATGAAGTTATATCAGCGTTCCTGCAGACCCTTAAAAAGTCTTATAACGCATTGAATTCATGCATCGAAAAATAAGTCTTAAAAATGCTCAGACATTGGAAGCAGCATTTTATTTATCATTTTCTGAAATCTCAAAAATAATTGGTAACATCTAATTTTGTAAAATAATTTACATAATGCCTCTCACCTTAACTTCACGCAGATCCAGATAATGAAAAACATTGCTTTTAAAATTGGTCATAAATTTCATTCCGGGTGGCATTCAAAAGTGTTGACTGCAACTTGCATAAGGCTGAAGGAACCCTGTATAAATACTCTCGGATCAACACATCTTGGATTTAACTTGGATTAATGAATGTGCTGTTTGTTGGAGCAGCTCAGCCAAACTGTTCATTGTCTGTGTGATGTGAGTTTTTTCCTACCAGTCTACCTTCTTTACATCACTAATGAATGTGTTCTTTAACAACGTTGTTTTGAGACATTTAAACTCAATTAGTCAAATTTAGAGGAAACAATCATTCTTTATTTGTTCTGTAAAACACTCCTAAAGTCATTTTGACAAATGGCCGTTTCCCTGTAGTGATGTCAGTTGAAACCACCCTTATCAAATTTCAATTTAATAAATGCTTAGAAGGTCCGGTTCTGGCCACGTGTCCCACAGCGCTCGTACAGGAACCTCAGTGCTCCGACTTTCTCCTAATCCAGCTCCACCTGGTTCCAATCTCACTCAGTTTGCGGGTCTTTATCAAAGCCAGACCCTGTTAGGAACTGGTTTTATCTCCTTGTTTCCCCTTCAGTGTATCTTTGATTCAGATTAAAGAACCCTTCAGGGGGTTTGGACCCACTCAAGCATGTGTCCAGCAGGGAAATAGTGGTTTCAACACTTTGACTCGGTTGAGTATATCAGTTTACACAAGGGGAAATGGGTTTCCAATTAAGGACATGGGTGTTTAATTGATTCAAAAAAGCCTGATCACTTAATGATACTGTGTGTCATCGGGTTTTATTTGCTCAGCAAACATATTGTGACTTTCTCCAAATCAGATAAGACTCCCAACACAGTCTGATAAGTTTATTTTGCTGCCGCTGTCACTAATGGAAGGGGAATGTCAGTGGTAATTGACGCAGGCTGCAGTTGATTATGCTGCTCGAGGTCTGGTTTGTGATGGTGCGACCTGGAGCTGGTTTTGCACACAGTAGCAGCGAGTGCGTTTGTTAACTGGGAGCAGGTTGCGTCACCGTGATATCTGGCTGTGGGGAGACCACAGTAGAGGGGAGACAGGCATGTTAACACCGGACTGACGAGCACTGCTGTGTCACAGTCCCAGTGACCGAATGTAGTCCAGGCGCTACCACGCCGCTCACATTTTCACCCATCAGTGATCCACTAAGGAGTCGGCGGGTCGTGAGTTTGTGTCTCTCCAGTTGTGTTCAGTGTCATCAGCTCAACACCTCCACCTGCCTGTAGGTCATGTGAACCTTCTCTGAGCTGGACACTAGGTTTAAAAAAGAAAAGGGAAGGAAAAGGCAACATTTGACTGTTTTATGCAGACGTTTATCTCAGTGTTATAATGCATCATATTTCCATAAAATTATGACATTCCTGTTTTTACATACAGGCGTGTTACAGGATGGTAGGTCTGTATGCTTAAAATTGACGGATAATATAAAACAATCACTCTGTGGAATAATTGAACACAAACTTTCTGCTCACTTATTTTTTAGGGCTGTATAGAAGTATAGATAATCATATAATCCATACAAATTATTATTCTCTCTGTCATCTTTTAAAAATGTTAGTTTATGTAATCCATGATGGTATTGGGGTTTCTGGGAAATGTGTTCCTTAAAGGCCCAAAGCAGGAATTTTGTATAATCAACAATATAACGGGGTTTAGTAAAATAATGACCTCGTCTGGACAAATGTGGACGACCACATGGCAGGTTTTTTTTGCAAACCTGCTCCCACAAAGCTCAGTACCAGAACCTACTAAACACACGGGCTACACACTCACTCACTTTAAAGGGCTTTAATTTTACTCTGGTTTAAGCTGTTCTATTCTTGAATCACAAATCCAGCCGAAGAAAAGTGTCTTTCACTGGCTGCGCTCAGTACGGGGGTTGAATAACCCAGCATGTTTTTGTTCTCACCCGCTCCTCATCCACCTTCAATTAAATTTGACTAATGATTTATATAAATGTATTTTTTTTACCACTTACACAACCATTTTTGTGGTTACCCGACCCCGGTGCAGGACTCTGACAAATACTGTTGAATAAGGTTATATTGTAGAGCTGGATTTTTAGTAATCTGAGTATACAGTTGTCAGTTTGCTTGTGGAGCAGAACCTGGAAGTTTTATTTTTATTTGTCCGTTCTCTGCAGGCTGAAACATTTGCCGTGGAGAAGCTGGCTCGGCTGGTTCCCTGCGAGCACGAGGAGCTCCTGAGCACCAACTTGCGCCTCCTGCTCAATCTCTCCTTCGACACGTCGCTGCGCAGCCAGATGGTCCAGACAGGACTCCTTCCCAAAGTCTCCTCACTGCTCGGTAATCTGTTTACTAATGATTCTGACTGACTGTGTTCCTGTGGATGTGTCCACGGGTTCATTGTGTGTGTGTCTGTGTGTTTATGACTGAGGTTGTACTGTCTGTATTTGTATCAGGGGAACCATTACTTCAGGTTTTCACTGACCTAAACGGACACATGTCCAAGAAACGCTCATCCATCCCGAGCCTCTAATTTGTTATTACTGCGGCGTACGTGCAGGTGCAGCTTTTACACAGCACCCAGGCCTCTGGTGACCATTACAGCAGTGACCTCCTAAAAGCTCCAGAGCGTGCGATTGGTGAGTTGTCTCTTCCGCGAGGTCGTGTGACACGGTCAGAAGCATCTCTGACGTGCCTTTTGAAGCCTCTCAGGGGGAGGCTCGGGTAACAGCGCATAATTAATATAATATATTTGTTAGAATAACATGCCAGAGCCTCTGCACAAATGTTGTTTTTGCAGGAGCAGGCCGGAGAGGTGGAGAGGTCTTCAGAGATTTAGGGAAAGGAGGGCTGTTTTCTGGGGGAAGTGGCGGGTGGGGGTTGCTCGTACAGGAAGCGAGGCGTGCACATAATATAACTTAACAGTGAAATATTACGCCTGCTCACAGTTTTGACACTGTTGAGTTTGCCTGTATTGGTGTGTTTGCGCAAGTGTGTAATGCGCTCTGTATGTGAGCCGATGCGTCATTAATCATCTGCTTTCACTGCCTACTGTCCTCTTTTTCAACTGACACACTCTGCATGAGGACTCTGGTCTTATCTCTAAAGAGAGAAGACAGCGAGGGGGAGGGTGTGTCGGCCTCCATTCTCGCCATCCAGACCTGACCCGAGGTCAGGACCCCTGATGATAAGATGAAAGTGGAGAGGGAGCCTCCACTTGTCATCATCATCATCATCACCTCCAACTCGATCCATCCCACCACCACCTGAACTCAACAGAAGATTCCTCTTTGTCATCTTTTGGATTTATGTTTTACAGCTAGTGCAGAAACAATTTGGCGATTAGTTGATCGACAGATTCTGATCAAAAATGTTAAAAGTCAGTCAATTGTTCAAGTGATTTAGCAAGTAAAGCTGCCAAACATTGTCTGCTTTCCATGTGAGGATTTGCTGCTTTTCTGTCTTTGATATTTCAGTAAACTGAATAAAATATCTTTTGGTTTTGGGCAGCAGGTCGGGCAAAACAAAACATTTAAAGATGTCACTTGGACTCACAACCTCTTTAACCCATCACAGGTTATGGCCTTAAACCATACTTTCTGCATCCACATAGCTCAGTCTGTGTGACGTAAATCTTCTGTACGTTTATGTCTGTAAAAGTCGATGCAGATTTCTTGATTAAGTCCGTGCGTAATCCACACGTCCACCTGTGATGACGCTCAGTGAGGAGTGTAAACAAAGCTCAATCCTGGGAGAATATCAGGGCCTTCAAGCCCGACATTTACGTCAGCGTGGCGTGGACTGTACACATTGACCAAAAGTCTGCATGTGTTTGTACAAAATACATAATAAATAACCCTAACATAACATAAACATTTACTTTCTCTCTTACCCTTTAAATGTGTTATCACATTTATCTTGATTTAACACTATTATAGACTGACGTGATCAATTAAAGAGAGCTAAAACGGTTAGTGGACAGAACATTTAGTGTTAAGTTTATTTATTTAAGCAAAAAATTGCATTGTATATCATCGGAAACTGAATATGTTTGGGACCATATATTAAAATAAAAAATAATATCTAAAAATAATTTGAAGATGTCACCTTGGACTGACATTTCAAAGACTATATAACAAAAATAAAGAATCGGTTTAATCCAAAACATATTCCACAGATTTATTTGTTGCAGCTTTACTTCCAACATTGCCACTCACCCCAACCTTGTTTCCCTCTTGTGATGCAGCATGTTGAACGTCATTACATTGCAGAAGCAAATTAGGAGACTTGAGTGAGGGTGGGTCCGCTTTTAAGAGCATTTAGCCCATTATGTGGTGTGTGATGTTTCCGAAGACCAAACCCAGCTTGCTTATTTATCCAGAAAATGCAATGACAACGGAGCGGTGCTGTCCACTAAAGCGAGCCCAGACGCCTCTTAATGTTTGCGGGTGTAATTTTACGAAGGTTGGGCGGTTTTAAATCAGGCTGGGGTGTAATTGGAGATTAGCTCGCTCACTAACTGCCCCTGAATAGTCTAGTTAATTCTTAACAGCTCCCCCTCACCTTTTTTTCTCTCTCTTCCCCCAACCCTACCAGTGTTTTGAACATTTAATGGGATCTCTCTCTTCGCCCATAAAGGATCCTCCATGTTCCTACGAGCAAAGTGAGGGAGTCCGCAAGGTGTGTGTGTGTGTGTGTGTGTGTGTGTGTGTGTGTGTGTGTGTGTGTGTGTGTGTGTGTGTGTGTGTGTGTGTGTGTGTGTGTGTGTGTGTGTGTGTGTGTGTGTGTGTGTGTGTGTGTGTGTGTGTGTTGGTTGAGGTAAAGGATTGCTAATGAGAAGCACATGTTCTGGCCAATGGCTGCGCTGGAAGGTCCAGAGCAGCGTAGCTTTAACTTATTAAAGGCAGTAAAATTGATGCTTCCTCCTGTTTTCCCAATTAAAGCTAGAAGTCCGTCTCTCCCTCCTGTGATTCCAGGGCTTCTCTGAGCACATCTGGATCTAATACTCAGCGATAAGGCTCCCTGTAAGGCCAGTGACCGAACACGGCTGGGACCAGTTTTAACTGGACCTGGTTGGGGCTTTTGGAGGCTGGTGGGCATTACAGGAGGTCTGTCGGTGGTTCTGCTCCAGTGAAGAGCCTCTCTCTTAACACTTCTCTTAATGAAAAGTTCCCGGGTCAAACTCTGGTCTGAACTCTGTTAATTCTCCCCTGGCTGGCTCCTCCTCCAGGTCTCTCCCCCCCCCCTCCCCCATCTCTGGTCAGAGGTCAAACTCATGAAAGTCCTGGGCTCACTGACAGTCTAACACTCAATCCATTCTGTCTTTATCTCCTCCATGCTGCTGCAGAGGCTTGATAAGCTCACAAAACTGTAGTGACAGGGAATGTAATCATTTTAGTGGACAAGTATTAAGGGTCAATTCACCCAAATTACAAAAAAAGAAACATGTTTTCTTTCTTACCTCTGGCAGTCGTTTTGAGATATCTGACTCTATAATCTCTGGACACACCACAATACAATGGAATGGTGATTGGAAATGATAAATCCTTTTCCCACCAACATTATTTCATATATGCAGGTTTTTAAACTCAGGAAAACCCGCTAAAAATAGGCGCTGGACTCCTTTCCCTTTGCCAGTAGACGAGTATGCCTGGATGAAGGAAATCTACAGAAAGGAAATTATTTAGTTTGGTACAGATCCGCGCAAAACAAATCACCGTTATCATTTTACACAATATATTTTTCCAATGACAATATTGTGAATCATGTTGCATTTGCAATATCAGTCAAAATAATGGCAATTGTTTTTCCAACCCGTTGAACATAAACAATATCTTAATGTAAACAAAAAAAACACCTTTTATTGTCATTGTACATGTACGCTGAGTCAAGCTACATAGGAGGAATAACATATCAAGTATAAGTCAAAGGTATAAAAATAATAAATAGGTATGTAAAGGGAATAAGACATTGTGTGTTTTCATGTGTGTGCATGTGATGATGTAGATGTGAGACTGAGCATAAGTGACAATGCATAAAAATAGATCGATGGACTGTATGTAGTGTAAAAGACGTTGCTTCATGAGGTTTCAAACCCAGGCCGCCTACAAACAGCAAAGAAATTATTAATGCAGCTTTTTAAAAATTCAACATGAATGTCTTTCCACAAACAGTGTCCCGGGTTCTCTGGATAATCCACAGACCACAGTTTTCATTGGAACTGCTTTCTACCGTAGAAATGGTCCCTATGTAAACTGTTCACAGTAAGGTCTGTGGAGTATCCACAGTAACAGGGTCACTGTTGCTGGAGGGAGAAGAGAGGTTTTTAAATAATAAGCCTGGCATCATTCTATATGTTTCCTTTTCTCAGCAAATCTCATGTTTAGACCCAAACCAACAACGGTCAGTCCGGCTCTCAATACTTTCGGACTTCCTGTCTGTGCCTCTTAGCTCTAAGCCCATTGGTTCCTACTGAAGAGACTCGTATATAACATTTTGTAAAAGAGTTACTCAAACAACATGAAATAGTACATTTGAGGACTTACACAAAATAAAGTACAGTGTGTGTGATCATGGTAATGAAGGAACATGTCACCCAGTGCAACAGAGGGGCTCATTGATGTGTTAATGTGTTCTATGGCACAGAGGCAGAAGAAATATCAGGCTGTGATACACGCACACAATACTTGTTACTAGATACATTCACTGTTGATTTGGCTCCATACATGGAATTTGTTGACAATAAGACACTATATATATATATATTTATATATAAATGTATATTGCCAGACGTATCTCTAAATGCTGTGAGTAGCACAAACTAAAATTCCATTCACTTCCATTGTTGTTGGAAACCTGGACATCTCAAAACCTGCACAAATAATGTGAGAAAAAATATGTTTTTGTTATTTGGTATAACTGTCCATTTTAAGCAGCATGAAAAGCTTGCCTTTCTCAGCACTTCCACATTTAACCTTTTTAAATATTGTTTTTCCTCTGCTAAACTGCCTGTGAGACACGACAAACTGAGTAACTGCAGTCGACTGGTGCTGATTCTGCACCGAATGCCATTTGAACTGTTAAAAAGGCCATTCAGCTCATTAATATTTTCAAAAAACACACAGCTCTCCTAGATGTGGTTATTGGCAACCCCGCAGAGTGTTACGGCACAACCAGTCATTCATCCATTGACTTTCCTCCTCCTGTGTTTATGTTGCAGCTGACGAGGGCCAGAGACAGCTCAGCATGTGCATTCTGTACCACATCAGCATGGACGACAGATTCAAGTCCATGTTTGCCGAAACAGACTGCATACCGCAGGTAAGACTGGCTAATGTACACCGCCAGCAGACCAAGACAGACACATTAGCATGGGCAGCTAACGGCACCCGGGAATTAATGCGAAACAGAGCGAGAAGGAGGGACGCGCGCCACATCTGGAACCAAAAACCACCAGAGGACTGCTGCTCAGTCTTCGCTCTCGCTGTAATGACAACTCTGTTTTTTTTTTCTTTCCTGCAAAAACAAATCATCCTTTTCTGCATCTTCTCCACTTATTCACCTCTTAATTGGCATTACTAAACTGTGACACCAGCACAGAAACAGTTGTTGGTCCAAAATGAAAAGGAGTTATGATCAGGAAAATTAAGCTTACCGCTAAAGTTCAAAACCCCCTCTGGTTTCTTTCAGCTTTCGATCACAACATTTTTGTTGAGTTACACTCCCTCCTGATTGAGTTGACCCGGTCAGTCGCTCCTCTCATCATTGGCGATTAGCTAAATGTGCGTTGTGTTTGTTTGTTGAGATTGGGTGTAAATGTCGGCCAGATGTGGCCGGGAGAGTCGGCTGTTTGTTCAGAAGGTCACGTCAGCAGCAGATCTGAACCCCAGGCTCCCCCTGTGCTAGAAAGGATGCTGGGCCAGCAGCATGACCAGGATGCGACCTCCGACCCCACCCCGAGGCCCGCTCACTCTCACCTCACCACCCTCTTCTGCCTCCATTTCTCGAATGTTATCCATCCATCTTTTGCTTAGAATAAGTCCACATTGACCAAAATGTGAAGTTGAATCTTTGTCTATTCGATTTGACCTTTTGTCTACACTAATCCAGAATCTGATAAACATGAAAATCTGGTTGAGAAAAACTAAGTTTATGATAAACATAAGCTAGACGTACGCTCAATCAAGGCCAGAGGCTTTGTGACAGTAAAATGAGAAGACAGCTCTCTGTATTTAGGTTGATTAATAGCATGAGTAGGACTTACATTATACAGTTATACACATATTAATTGTAGGTTGTTGTTTTTTTTAAGGATTGTTTTTTGGCCTTTTTGCCAGCAAGGGGACGTGGGTCGACTTCAAACCCGGGACACTGCAGTAAGGATGAGTCTGATCAATTTAGACTACATTGGACATTTTTATCAAATGAAAAGGATTCAGTTATTTCCACTAGATTTACATAAAGCATCTTCTACGACAATCATGTAGAGCGACAACATGTGCAGAAGATATAACTGATAAGTTAAAAGAATAAAAACAGAATGTATTTTTTCTTAATAATCAGAAGGGTGCGGTTGGCGTTTGTAAAGTCCTGTAACAGCCCTACCTGCCATTTAATTTGAATGGCCAGTGTAGCTGATCACACATCAACATGTATTGTTATTAATTATATTAATATCTTAAAGTGATTAGATTAATGTCTCAGTGCGGCGAAACAGGATTTACTGTTCATTTGGTGAACAGGTAGAATCTGTCTATCAAGCCGTGGTCAAATCTTTATTAACCCTTTCCCTGTTGTTTAGGTGTTAGAATATGGACGCAGATCTTTACGAACACAACCTGAAAACACCATGGCTGAGCGTCCTTTTCAAAATTTGGGCTGGACATAGTCTCAGTTTTAATAGTTAATTATTATTATTTATTGTTTCACTTTATCCCCCGTCATTTTCTCCAAAGTCATAGTCCAACTCCCCTCACCAAAACGTATTTTGTCGCACATGATATCTCTATATCCATTTATGAAAAAATGCATCCTTATAAACTGCTTCACCCTATTTCCCACCTTTTTATCCTCTCACCTATTTAGTACTTTTAAGACCCCTCTCTTTTATTACTTTCCCAGGCAAGTGACTGACCTGCCCCTTCTCCGCTTCTCCAGCTTTTAATGGGGTCACCGTTTGGTGCTGGATATGTGGGGTTTCCAGAACGGGGATGTCAGCAGTGAGGGAGGAGAGAAATAGAGGTGGAGGTGGAGGTGGAGGTGAGGGGGGCGGAGGTGGCTGCGTTGGTCGTGGCGTTGGGCCCTGACTGGGCCTCCGGTAGCTGTCTGTGGTAAATAAGCAGAGGCAGGTGCCAGAGAGTCTAGACGGGGCTGATTTGGGGTCCGGGGCCCCTGGTATGTGATACCTAACCCAGGCCCAGCCCAGCCTTTCTCTCCCCCTTTTTATCCCCCCCCCTCTCTCTCTCTCTCTGATTCCTGACTCCTCACAGGGAAGCAGTGCACCTCTGCCCCCCTCACCGCCGCCCCCCCCTCAGCTCAAAGCTTTTCCTGTTTAATGTTAAATCAGTGCATGAGAGACGGACAGACAGACGCAGGGAGGGAGCGGGAGGTGGGTGTTGAGGAGGTTAGGAATGACGCTCTCCTTTATCTCGAACACTCTCTTTCTAACTCACTCTTATTCTCTCAAATCATTCATTTCATCTCTCATCACCCTCCTTTACTCTCCATGGCTCAAATCCCGATGACTGGCTGTAACATAATTGGAGGAGATTTCAGGGATGCTCTTTAAAAAAAAGTTTTTCAAAATGACAAATCACAACCAGGCACACAAACAAACACACAGCATGAAGAAATGTCGCTCGTCTTTGGGAACCACCTTCTGCTTCTTTTAAACCAGAAGAGCAGATGTGGTTGACCAGGATGACTCACTGTTATGGTCACTTTTCAAGTTGTCATCAAGCGGTCGTGATTCACTCCAGGTTTGTTTGAGTTCATCCAGGAAATACTTCCAGCACATCACATGAACGCACTGAAACGCCACGTTATTCCTATGCGACAAACACACGACTACTTATGCGCATTATGGATTTGTTTGTATTGATTCTCAGTAATAATGTTTCACTGACATTTTGAATCTGTGATTGACAGCTGATGAAGATGGTGTTTGACTGTGGGGAGGAGATAGATGTTGAGCTCATCTCGCTCTGCATCAACCTGGCTGCTAACAAGAGCAATGCGCGGGTCATCTGTGAAGGTATGACCTCCAAAGAAAGGAGAAACACAACATGTGGACATTTTATTCCACCCTAAGTTCTACAATTTACTCTTCCTCCTCCTAGGCAACGGTCTGAAGATGCTGATGAAGCGTGCTGTGAAGCTGAAGGATGTTCTGGTGATGAAGATGATCAGAAACCTTTCTCAGCACAACGGAACCACCAAGAGTCTTTTCCTGGTCAGTACTTTGTCTTTTAAACGCAAACACTCCTGGGCCTCCTGATGGCCTCGTGTTTAAAATGGATACTCCACACACAGTGATCACAATGTTCTCAGTTTAATACGCTTCTCTCTCCTTCACCCTTTCCTTTAATGTCAAAATTTCTATAAAGTCTTTAAGATATTTGAGCATATTCACCTCATTTTGTTTGATTATTTGCTTGGTGGATCTTTACAGTTATGATGAGTTGACATTTTAGTTCAATTCAATTACTTTAAAACTGGTATAATATTTAATGTTAATGTTTAATATATTATACACATACCGCTGGAAACAGCTTAATTTAGTATTTTCAGTGGCAGCTGTGAGGGCAATCTAGCAATGAATGTCCATAAGTATAGTTCAAATGGTGCTTTTTGTTACTTCAGACTTTGTCTCATATCAAGTTTAGATATTTTCTGCAGTAGCAAAAGTAAGTTAGTGTGCATCCACGGTGGCAGTACAAACATGAACTGCTCGTAGTTTATGCACTAGGACTTCTCATGGTGCAGATTCACCAAATTGTGAAGAAATACATGGTCACTCAGTGAGTCCACAGCAACGTAACACTTCCTCTTTACAAAACCTAAAGTTTAGGTAATGTAAAGAGGAAGTGTTACGTTACTGAGTTGATCAGGGTTCCCACCTTTAGGTCCTAAGGAATGGTGGGAACCCTGATGGCAAAATCTCAATGTTTTAATTGAATAAGAAAAGAACCGGTAGGTAGGAGTGACAATATTCATGAAACCTATTTTGGTTTTGCTTTTTCAGTAAATAGTTTTGCTGTAAAGATGTCAAATCAACCTTGTTCTTATATCGCTGTAACACGGACACTCTCCTCAGACATCCACATAGAGAGAGTTACTGTGTGATGAAAACCTGTGGACATACAGGCAAAAACCTTTCTAATGGTATATCTGAGTAGCCTACCTAACTCTCACAATAACGACATATGGCATGTGTAGCTAGAACATGTAGCAATCCTGGATTTGTCTATATTTCAGCCCTCATTTAAAACTCTCATGATGCTGATGATATGTTGCTCTGCTGGTAGGACCACGTGGGGGACCTGGCAGCTCAGATCAGTGAGGAAGCGGCTGAGGAGTTTGTGATCGAGTGTCTGGGCACGCTGGCCAATCTCACCATCCCTGACCTGGACTGGGCACTGGTACTCAAGGAGTACAACCTGGTGCCCTACCTGAAAGACAGACTCAAACCAGGTGTGTGTGTGAAGACCACTTCACTGACTACATGGACCTCTATGGTCTTCATCAGCTGCATCGTCTGAGAGTGTTTTGTTCCATGGTGAAAATGTTCTTGCGATATCTTTTAAATCCACTGTTACATAACACGCAGTAATGCAACCCCATGCACGCTCCGGCAGGATGACCCTGCCACAGTTCTCTCATCTATCTCTCTTTAAAACCAGAGGCCAGGTCTCTCCCATGCCCTGCCGTAACCTCTAACTACTCCCCCGGCATCACACTATCAGCGAAGTGTCACTGCTCATGATGATATGAGCACAGAGGACATTAAGGCCCGGGCCTTATCTTTACCTTTGATGACCACTGACCTCCTGACCCTAGACTTCCCTTTTTTGTCTTTTATTAAAGCAGAATTAAAAGTCCAGTGCGATATATTTAGGTAATTAATGTACAGTGTATGATAGTAAATAATGAAGAATCACAGAAAAGTTGAAGGAATTAAGGAGAAACATGAAAGTATTACATTACACGAGTCTTCTTCTTCACAAATCTATTTCCCTGTTTTCTTTTGTTGAATCATTTTCACTGTGATGAAGGAAGGTAACACATTGTTAGTTGAGATCTGACCTGGGACACGACTGGGTCCTGGACTGCTGCAGGTGTGTTAATATTTCTAATACCCGAGTGGATCGACTTATTATCAGGTGGTGTGTCATCATTTCTTTACGCCCTCTGAGAGTGTGAACAATGTTGTTGGGCCCTTTTTGAAATTAGATTTATACACATTGGGTTTGAATAGTATTTTTAAAGTTTCCTTTCACATCAAGTGCTACATTTAGACCTGCCAAGACCTAAAGGATTCACTAGCTGAAGTTTCTAAGGAGAACCCTGCATATTTAAAATGTCCATATTTGTCCTTCCTAATTTAATTTTTTTCTTACACCCAGGCTCAGTGGCACTTCTTCGGGTGTCATTTGATACTTTGATGCTGGTACCAATGCTGTGCCACAGCTCCGATACCAGAACAAGTTCTTTGATACCTGACTTTGAGCAGTAGACCAGAAGTTTTTCTACAAAACCTGATTTTCATTTCACAAAGTTTTCAATGTCTTTTAAGAAGCCAATCAAAAACGTTGACTAAATGTGATCAAAATGTACTGTTATTATTTAAATAACTTAAATTGCTTTATCAAAGAACAAGTGGAGAACAGTGTTAATGTAACCTCTCATTCCTTACTGGCTTCCAGTGGTTGTTTTCTGTACAGGTGCTCTGTCAGTCAGAGCATTGCATTGAGTTTTGAAACCAACGGTGATGTTGTTTTGGGTGGGGAACCAGAGATCTGCGTGATCCTCTGTAATTTTCATCCACCACTGAAACCTTGATGAGTCATTTATTGATCTTTAAATGAGCCACTGGGATCCTTTAAAACCAAATTGATGTCCTCAGACACAAGTGGAAAAGAGCCATTTTTATTTATAACCTTATAAATGTATAAGGTTTCCAGACTGCATTTGCATTAAGACACAGCAGTCAAAAGCCTGAACTCCATCAGCTCTGTGTGGTCACACAGATGTGCACCCATATAGTCACAGAACATGGACGTTTTCCCCGGCTCAGCATTATTTTATTCAGCTCGTATTCAGAGGCCAAATGTTTTTCATTTAATCCAACGTGTACTTTTCCCTGATGTCAGGTTCTGCTGAGGATGACCTCATTCTGGAGGTGGTGATCATGATCGGCACCGTCTCCATAGATGACTCTTGTGCAGCCATGCTGGCCAAGTCCGGCATCATTCCTGCTCTCATTGAGCTGCTCAATGGTAAGAACCAAAGCCCGTACTACAGCTTTCCAAAGCATTATGAAATGTACCATCTACTACTTTTTACTTTTTTAATGCTAAAAGTCAAGATATCTCGCCATCTTCTACACAAATATTGACTGATATTTGAATAATTTAAAAAAAGACGTGATACACTTTGAAAATAAATCTTGTTTATTTCCCTTCCCGCTCTACCTGATTCCATCTCAGCCCAACAAGAGGATGATGAGTTTGTGTGCCAGATCGTCTACGTCTTCTACCAGATGGTCTTTCACAAAGCTACCAGGGACGTCATCGTCAAAGACACGCGTATCCTTTTTGCTTATAAGTATTGTACACATTTCTGTCCCATTGAAAGGGATAAATGTTTAGAGACACGAGACTTCGACAAGAATGTAATGAGTATCTTCCACCACAGTCATAGTAACGCTGGCTGCTTATTGCCCTAAAGCTGTTCCTCTATTTTCAGTCTTCTTAAGTCCCGATGGTAACTCCCTTGTCCTGCTTTGGATGTATTTCCCCTCGCTGTTTATTCCCATCTACATCTCCATAGCAACCTCTTTAACCCCTTGATTTAGTTGTTTTTAACCCTCTGGGTATTCTAAGCTGCCTGTAAATGTTCACAGTCATGGTCGCTGGTTGCAGGCTTGTGTCAAATTACAATATGCTCTCTGTCATCACGTTCTGATTTGATGTTTTTCTTTCTGCGTGAAAAGAATACAACGACGAAATCTGATGTAAGTACCGCTGTGGGAGGAAAGTGTTGACTTCATCCCAGGAAATGTAGACAGTGGTTCCTTCAGCCGCAGGGCACCTGTCTCCTGTCCCTGTCTGAGTGGGAAAGTACCACAGGACCACCACATCCCCATCTCTCCCCCTGCCATTCATTAAGGACACTCAAACCATTGTTTCAGCATCGTCCCAGAGAGGACGAAATGTCTTTGTTTTTTTCCTTGAGTCCAAATCTCAGAAGCGCCTGCGTACCTCATCGACCTGATGCACGATAGCAACGCAGAGATCCGCAAAGTGTGCGACAACACGCTGGATATCATCGCTGTGAGTACACAGACGTCTGATAAACATTACACACTTAATTAAGTTGATGGTTACTTTTACTTTTTACTCGGCTCCAAGGTCACAAGACTAGGGATACAAAATAAATGTTCTAAATAATATTTCTGGTTTTATATGCAGATAGAAGTATGGATGCAAGGATGCTGAGCCCCTATATAACCCCCCCCCCCCCCCCTCACAGCAAACTATGTTTATAGAGCACCTTTATAAAAAAATGAGCCTGCAGTTCTTTTAACAGACAAAGTGACAATTGATCAGATTACCACACACGGAAACGGATGCTTTTAGGGGTCTTGGGCCCGGGGGATGTCTGGCTGGTATTGCAGTCTTGGATATGAGATGTTCAAAAACCTTTGGAAGCTGTTTGTTTGTACTCACCCTTAAAATGACACTGCTGGAAGTCATGTCAAATTAAATTTAGGTTTTTTATTATTTTCAGATTATTAATTTATTCAGCTCATTTCTATAGAAACTTGAAACGTTTTGACCTTTTCTGCAGTCCTCCCCTGCTCCTGATGGGCCAGAGTCAAAATTTGACATTGGCAATTAACGAACCGATGGACTCCCGAATAACCTTTTGACTGACAGGTGTGGTCAGCTCCCAGTCAGTGAGTGATCGCTGCCAGACCTCAGATCAGCGTAATTAGCTGTAGATTATAGCCAAGCAGTGCAGCGGGGCAAAGGAAGTGTTTCATTGAAATTATCAGTGAGACCTATTAAGCCGCGAGCCACATGAAAGGCAGCCGGTGGGCTCTGGAGTGTGTCAGCGGCTGGACAGCAGAGGTGAGAGAGAAAGCAGAGCTGCGGGGACAGACACACACACACACACACACACACACACACACACACACACACACACACACACACACACACACACACACACACACACACACACACACACAATCATTACTGCTCGGCGCGGGATCCTTTTGGCAGCACACGCCATAACTGTGCAGTCCTGAAATGTTGGGCCTTTGATCATCGTGGCCCTGCTCATGTACAAACACACGCGTGGCTTCACGAGGACCTTTGTAGATGCTCCAAGTGGGACAGAGGCCTAATTCATCATGATATATTCTTAGCTCGACCACATTTCCAGAGGAATATGTTGAAAAGCTCCCAAAACGGTCGTGCACTTCCTCACCCCTGCTGTGATGAGCTCATGCTGTCATATGCTCAGATGCTAATAACTCATTAGTCATATTAAACTTATACATGAACCTGATTGCTCCTGTGAAAACCATGAGTCATGATGCTATTTCAGCCTCTGATGTATCAGCACGCTGACAAATTGTGTCACTGTCACCTCCAGCGCTTTTGGTGGTGGTGTGGGGGGGCCTCTGTGCGACGGTCAATAGGCCCGTTTGAGTCCGGGGTCTCGGCTGGCTGTCAGTGCCCACGGGGCTCTGCTTTGCATCTGAATGATTAATCTTTCGAGCCGGGGCGTCGCGGTCTCAAAGGCCGCCTTTATCGCTCCCCCTCCAGCCCCCGCAGAGTAAAGAAAACAGAACTCTGTGGTCGTCCTCCACCCGGACTACGCACGCAAACAGGCGAGCCGGCCGGAGGTTTTTATTAGCTGCAGTTAAGAGGATGGAGACGACACGCAGTCAAACATGCATGTACCTGATATGGAGCTGTTGATTTTACTTGTATGGCCTGTTGTAAATAAGTGCCATGCGGCGATTGGTCAGTATAGCAGGTCACATTTCTGCCACGTTAAACGTATAAAGTGAAGCTTCTCTTCTATATTAACACTGATAAGACCCCTGGCTCACTGCTCTTACCACCAGCTACATTTTCATCATGTTTTAATTGTACAATAAAATAAAAACACCTTTGGTGGAAAAGCTAGAAATGGGCGGGAGAAAGAAAATGTAGTTTTGTGTAAAAGTTGGTATCAAGAATCAGAAGATGCAATAAAGGCTGATAGAATTTACAAACACGCCTTGACATGGCGATAACTGCCTCAACTGCTGTAGGCAAAACATTCATGCCCCGCTTCCACGCATCCGTACCAAAGACCAACGTTTTTGTAAAAAGAGCGAGAAGTGTGATCTTGATCTAAACAGGTGAAAACAAGATTTTGCTCCAAGTTCCTTGCTTTTTATATTTTGTTTTGGAAAGTTTTGTAACATTAATGCCAATGTTTAGAGTGCATGGGGAAATAAATGAAGGAATTCTAGTAAAGATTATCCTGGCAAAAACTTGTTTGCACCTGTTGCACCATAAACAGTCCTAATACTGAAATAGTCCTTTAACCCCAAGGTCACAAGTTAATTTCCAGAGAAGAATAATGTGTCCTGTAACCTGCAGGAGCTCATCATGCTAATATAGTGTTGGTCAAGTGCTCAACATACAAATGAATCTGCAGCATTTTGCCAAAGATTTGTGGACACATGACTCTGGTTTTCTGTCTCCCTCCACCCAACTCTTTCTTCCCTCCAACATTGACCCAGGAATATGACGAGGAGTGGGGGAAGAAGATCCAGAATGAGAAGTTCCGCTGGTACAACGGTCAGTGGCTGGAGATGGTGGAGAACCGTCCAATGGATGAAGCGGGAGAGCCCTTCCTGTTTGGGGAGGACGGAGAATCCTTCATCGGGGACAGAGACATCCTGGAGAGACCCGACCTGTTCTACAGCGCCGGTACTGAGAGCTTTAAAGGAATAGTTCACTATTTTGGATTATCTGTATCTGACAGTGAGATGAGAAGATTGATTTACATTCAAATTAACCCGTGTTTGTGTTGTTTCATCCAGAGGGGATCGTCTCAGCAGACGGTGCCATCAGTCCGGAGTTCTACGCCGACTTCCAGAATGGAGAGCTGGGACAGACTGCACACATGAGCAGGTATGGAGCTCTCCGTTGGGCTGGGGTTTAATAGCACTTATCAAGTCTGAATCCGGTTTCACAATCCAGTCAGGCTAGGTTGTTTGCAAGTGATCAGATCAGATGTGTGTGTTCAGAGATCACCCACCGATCTGCATTGAGTTGTTGTGGTTACGACATAGGCGTCAGTAACTACGAAGCTAGGAGGTGACGCGGTTTTCCAACATGGCAGCATGAGGAATGGAGGTCCATCATTTTGCCCTCCAAACAACCGCGCTGTCAAGTCGCAGTGCATTCGCAGGTATTGCAGCGTCTATCCACAGACTGCTGTTCTCCATAGTGCTCTGCTACTAGCAGCATGGATTCTGTCACTCGATTTGTCGCTGTGTGTCTCGTTGTAAGACCATTCGTAATCCGATTTGAGCGTCCGGACTGAGACGTAAGATGTGTAGAAATCCATTTGGAATTGCATTGCAAATCACCCCAAATGTGGCTAAATGTGGAAACTATTTGAAAAAATTACTTCTAAAAATCAGTCTGTGTATGCCAAAAAGTGGATTTGGGATGGCAGTCTGAACAAGGCCTGAGAGAATACCAATCATTTTGAATCCCTCCTCATATGTATTCAGGTTTATCTTTAACGTCTGTAAGGAAAATAACATTTATACCTGACATGTTTGGCAAATGCACCAGAGTCAGTGTAAAATCAAACGAGTTTGGTTAGGCAGTCCGTCGAACTGTGGACAGTCTTTGTCTGCTTCCAAACTAACATGTTTGGAAAGAAAAACAATAAGAAGAAGAATGACCTGTACTGTGTGATCAGTAGACACATGATTGTAGCCTGAATTCAAACCCTTAAACTACCGTTAGATCCTTCTGCTGGTTATGGAGCCTGTCAAAAGCAGCGACATCGGGAATGATATGAAGATGCAATTTGTATAATGATCAAGATCATACAGTATAGTAACCATAGTAACATGTCAGCATGTGTGCGCAGGGATTTCCCCTGATCAATCAGAAAGTGAAAAAGAGTTCAAACAGAGGTGTCGTCTGTTTGAACAGCTGAAAGGTAACGACCACAGTAACCATCTCCCTGTAATATTAGCAATCAAGACGCCTCGTTTCTGCCTGTTCATCATTATTAATGACAGATGGATCTCATAAGGTTCAGTAAAGTGCTGCTGGACCTGCTGTGACTGGAATCTGATTTCCAGACGTGGGTCCATGTAGCGTTGATGATGCAGGAGGACAGAACCTGCCGGTCCATGTGACCTCATATTGACAGCTCTTGATACAATTGTACTAACAATACAGGCAACAATATTTATTTTTAACAGTTAGGTTTGAAAGAGAACTCAAAAATGTACCTGCAATTAAGATGACATAAGACTTTTTATTTATGCGGAGCACTAGTTGCAATACAAAGTAGGAGTGCAAATCTAAAAATCTAAAATAATAATAAGGTGCAAATCCAAAATACATGCAATATATGCAATGCCAAGATACAGGTTAGCAGTAAAGTGATGTGTGAGAGGGCTGCTGCTTCATTTATTTCACTGTTAAATATTATGTCGCCGGGTGCACACACCAGCTTCCATAGAGCACATCAATCACAACAGATGAGTTTTATTTTATTTTATTTTTTCCCAGGACCATTTACAAGATAGAGAATATACCAGGTGTATGACCTCATGTATGCTCCTTGGAATTATTTGAAATATGTTTTATACTTCTATACTATAGTCTTAAATTATGTGAAAGAACAACACAAGAGAAATGTGTTATAAAGATATTCGTCATGTATTAACAATATTACTATACTATAGATTTGTTAGATCAGAAGATATTCTAACTATTATAGGATTTTTTAAAATGTTTATTATTTGTTGAATAATAAATAATACCATTTTTATATCATGAGTATTTAAATGAATGAATCTAAAAACTTTTCACGGACCCCCGGCAGTGCCACGGACCCTACTTTACGAATCACTGACTTACTGAGTTATCATTAATTGCTGTAGCTGTAGCTGATATAATGTTTGGTATTTCATATTGTGAAAGCAATAAAAGAAATATGAATATTGTTTAAAGATTTTTGAAGACATTTATTAACCTCAGATCTCAGTGAATTTGGGCGTTTAGCGAACTGGATGCAAAACCGAGCCAGCTATCGGACCCCAACCCGAACCTGCACCCTGCGTTTCTGCACCATGATTGTGAATGTGAGAGTGTGACGGAGGCTGTCAGCAGGGCAGGTTGTCTTTGTCCAGAAACGCTGGCTGTGTCGGAGAGGAAACGCTAAACTGTGAGTGTTTACCTTCAGTCGGCTCGTCCACCAGCCAGCGTTCTGCCCTCTCGTATTGTTTTTCTGAATCACTATTCGCTGATCTGTGTTATTGAACCAGGCCAGGCCTGAGTCAACAAGCCTCGCCAATCCCAGAAGGCACCGCTCCACCCTGAACAGCAGTACTCCAGCTTTGAGAACAAACACTCTCCGGCTGTCTCTGTGTCTCCATGTTTCTCTCTCTTACAGTCTCCATGTTTCTCTCTCTCTCATTCCTCTGTGGCTCCAATACATCAGCTACTTTAGTCCCAATACGCCGCTGACATTCCGCAGCGAAACACGAAACTGAAGCCTTGGAATTAAAGAGTCAATCCTGTTATCACTACGATGGACTCTTGAGTCCGTTTTTTCTCCTCAATATCGAGCGGCAGCTAATTCGATACGCTGCTGAGATGATGAATAGTTGAGGAAATAGAGAGTTTATTGTGAGTAATTTGTCTTATTTATTATCAAACTCCTCCTTGCGTGCGATAACGCTTGTGTCGACTGATTTTTTCTCTCTCTCCCCCTCGCCAGCAGGCATGTTTAGTTTGGCTGCTGTTGAGAGGCTGACTGTGACCGACTGAATCCACGACACAGTCCGTCCAATGAGAGAGAAATCCCAATCTGACTTCCCTTCACCCATTTCTTTATTGTCTGTTTCTTTTCTCCTTCTGTCACTCTCTCTCTCTCTCTCTCTCTCTCTCTCTCTCTCTCTCGCTCTCTCTCTCAGCTTTGTAACTGATACCTTTTAAATATACTGCGAGCGCCGGGGGATTCTGAGTCTGTGAGACTGTTTTAATTTGGCCGCTGTACTCTGAGTGATCCAGGTTAACATAATAATCAAAGCCAGCTCCGCCGCTTATTTTAAACTATGTGTGAAACATGGTGTGAACGGGGCCTTTTTAAATGGACGTAATACTGGACAATCACCTTTATTTGTATGAATATCAGAATGAGCTTCTATACCAACTATATACATTTAACGGCCTGACCGATACGTTGGCCAGGACACTTTCATCGGTTGATTTCAGGGTAGCAGATCTGCATGCTGTATGAGAACTACACTGCAGTGCAGGAATGTCTGAGGAACTGCAAAATGAGTTCTAAATACATAAAGTCACATTAGTCATTGCTGACCAGAGGCAGCTGTGGTTCAGGAGGTAGAGCAGCTCGCCCCTCTCTGCCTGTCCAAGACACTAAACTAAAATATTTATCATTTGTTTTTACGTTAAGAAATGTTTTATTTGTCGATACATCACGATCAGATTCTCTCAAGCTATGTTATGCTATGCAGTAA
This sequence comes from Cottoperca gobio, assembly GCF_900634415.1. Taxonomy (NCBI): domain Eukaryota; kingdom Metazoa; phylum Chordata; class Actinopteri; order Perciformes; family Bovichtidae; genus Cottoperca; species Cottoperca gobio. The sequence continues at coordinate 7,013,221 of NC_041358.1, read as the reverse complement.
AATACCCCCCCTCAATATAAGTGGGAGCCTTTTATTTTAGTTTATGTTAAAAACTAATGGGAGATTTTCTAAACTCTAAATGTTGTCTCAAGAGATGCTATAATAAGTCCTAGTCTGATTAAATGTCTTGCGCTGTAAGGACAGAGGGGCAGATGTGTTCGTGTTAACCGTGCTTCAGTCCCGTAAAGAGTCAGACGGACAGTGCGTGTGACTGTGAACACGAACACGCCAACAGGAGAATCAATGAGCGCTTTGAGAGGCTGTCAGGATGTGACGGGGCGCCGGGGAGTGAAGTGAGGTAAAAACTAAAGGAAGTGAGCGCCGTCACAATCAGGTGAGACGTGGAGATACGCGGGGAGGGTGGAGGAGGCGAGACCTGGTTCTTTACTGGTGCTGGCGTGTGGGTTAGCTGTAACCTGAGCAGTGACAGCGGGGAGAGATCAAAGCGGGGCCCGGCCGGGGGCCCTACAAGAGACAGACGCTAGGGGGGGGGAGGCAAAGGGTCACGCCAAAGGGAGGAGAAAGACCTGATTCCCTTTCCTGTTCACTACCAAGGAATGTTCTCTGTGGGATGGGACGTGTCCTGCAGCCGCTCCTCTGGGGCCAAATTGGCATTTGTGGGAACACCGGGGCCCCTTGCCTAAACGACCTCCAACCACCCTCTCCTCATTTTGTCGGCGTGTCACGGTACACATGAAGTGAAGAAGGTGGCGGACAGGTTGATTTGCATGTTTCATTATGAGAAATATCAGCAGCTGTGTCAGGCGTCGTTTCCGGTGTCCTGTCCTGCAGACTCACCCCGTGGAAACATTGGATTCCCTCAGATACAGTGCTTTTAAATCTACTTCCGCTTGTGACTGGAGCTTTTTGGGTTGACACCAATATGAAGATTTGGATCCCCGCCCTGGTTGAGAGCCACAGTATGTTCCTATAGAGGAACATTTGATCGATCTGGTTTCTATCATCAGTGTCCTTCTGTTTTTCTTGATTATTTTTTAAATAAATAATTTGGCACATGCAGATTTTACAACATTAATTTAGTTTTATTGTTTCGTTATTTCACTGAAGTAATTTTACATATTGAAAAAAACCCTAAAATCAACAAAACTTTTAAAAAAGATAATAAATCACGAGTGCTTTGGGACTGCTGACTGGAGTCTGACTAACATCCAAAGTAGATTGAATAGTAGAAACGCTATAATAAATGTTTCTATTTAAGGAAAAACAATAAGTCTGCCCAAACTGCCTGTGTGGCTTTAATGTTAACATTATCTTTTTATATTAAATTTAAACTGAGCTAACGGATGAACACCCCTGATGCTCGAGGAGATGCAGCACTCACCTGTAAACCATAAAAAACTGCACATTCCTGGAATTTACTGGCAGTCAAATAAAGTTTAAGTCTGTATATCATGTTGTCCTGTATAAAGATCTGTTACTTCTATACTGTAACTGAAGCTCTACATGAAAAGACACTTCAAGTTGAATGAACTATTTGTCAATCAGACAATTGATGATTTGTCGATTAATCGCCCTCTGGCCGTCCAAACCCCCTGAAGGTTGATGATTAGCAGGGAAAAAACACACCTAAGTTGCACAAAATTATGATTTTGGGCTTTTTAATATTTATTTTTTCATGTGAATTATTGTATAATGTGCCTCTTTATCTCTCTTAAAAATATTACAAAATAACAATCTGAGGTTTAAGAGTCATGATGTGGTTCAACACATTTAATTTAACTATATGTTTTATAGATAAAACAATGAATTCAAAAAAGAATGAAGACATTGATTGATAATAAAGAATGGCCATCACCTCTTTACAACAAGCCATAATCAATAAGGAGAATTGATAGTGATCGATGTAACAAACTCTCGGGAATTGAACAGCTAAACTGTCGTGTGTATATTCAGAATTGTACTGTAAAGCAGAGCTGTCCTGTCCTGTCGATTGTCCTAAACGATGGCTGAGCATCAGGACTCGTATAGGTCCTGCACAGATCCTGGAAGTCCATGCTGGGGTGTAACCGCTCAGTCAGCCACAGACACCGGCTGACATGCAGGCAGGCGGGCCGATGGTGTGACTCAGAGCTCCAGTGTTCCCTCCAGCCTCCTTTAGCCTGGCTCTCAAATCCCCCCTGACAGCCGTAGCGTGCGGAGAGGAAAAAGACATATTTCTGCCCGGAGTGGAGGGAGAGATGGTGGTTTGGGGGGGGGGGGGGGGTTCAACGCAAAACTGAGAGGAGGAGGATGAGAGGAGGGGGCGGGTGGGGATATGCTGCAAGCTGTGTAACTGATCGCTGGAAGTGATTTGGCTAAAAACAACACGTCATTATAGGCGCTTGCAGGGGCAAAGCAAACAGCTCGTATTTTAGAAGGCCGGGAGAGGACGACGGGCCGGGCAGCAAACACTCCCAAAGAGAGAGACGGGGAAATACGTGTGAGATGTGGTGTCATCCATCAGAGCCCAGTTTATCCATCAAGCACTCCATCCTGACGAGGCGGCCGGGCCCGTCGCTGTGACCCCACCACCAGACACAAAACTCCCAGCAGCTGGTCAGAAGATGGAGCGTGAAATGGGCCCCCACCCTTTTTTATCCACATGCCCATAGTAACTGATTTATACGGTGTAGATACAGGCCTTTTATCATCTCCCTCAACAGGCCCCTGTTGCCGAGCGGAGGGCAGCCAGGTCCTCCAGGTTTGGCCGTCAGCCTCTGCCCTCGTCACGGCGCTGTGTTTTGACATCTCTCCGTTTTTTTTAAATATCTTGGCCGCTCTGCTGTTTACCCCCTCCAGCCATTAGCTGTCTGTAACTCACACACTCATTGTGGATGTCCAACACCTGCATCAGGGCAGATGAATATTACATTAACTTTTTATGAGGGTTTTTTTCACCTATGACTGAGTGATTGGTGCTGCCCTGAAGCTTTCCCGAGAGCTGTCTGGTGTCAGAGCTCCACCTGGTGGTGCTGCCAGGGTCTTCCCAGCAGACCATAAACCTGCTGCAGGGATTTACTGCCATTCAGACACGAGCGTTACTGAGGTCCAGCACTGATGTTGGGTGATGAGGTCTGCCTCACAGTCGGTGTTCCCGTGTTGGAGGCCAGAGCTCTGTGCAGACCAAAAACATTTCTTTATGGAGCTGGCTTTGTGTATTTACATCATCATGTTGAAACAGGAAAGAGACCAACACAAACTGTTCAGAGGCGTACTGTTGTAGGAAGAAAGTGTGTGGACAGTTGTGTCCACGCTGAAAAACATCAATCACTCAAGTACAGTTTTGAGGAACCATCACTTTATCAACCAAACTTTATTTTTATAGCACCTTTCGAAAATAAGACAGAACAAATGTGGACCGTAAAAAACGACAGGAAATACAAAACAATTTGACAGTTTGAGACTAATGTACGTGACACAATAAAATGATAACAATGTAAGAAATTAGACTTTAAAGATATAATAACAGTAAAAGTAGTAAAACAGTGTGAAATAAAAACTACATTCATAAATAATAAAATGAGGGATTAATAAAATAAATAGAATACAAACTTTATTACAATAAAATAGAATAATGTAGAAAATGTCTATAAATCTTAATCCATCCTTCGGGACATCGGGGGGGGGGTGATGGGGTAATGTCATTCTGTGATAGTGTTTACGTTTTACTCTACGACGTTCAACTCACACTTTACTGGTTCCACACTTGAACTTTCCACAGGCTTATAAAATGTGCTGTGATTAAGAATCTTTTAAATGTCAAATCTTTAGAATCTCTGCTAATCCCTCCAAATTGTCTCTCCAATGTGGGAGGATTTGTTTTTGTGTTATAAAGCACTTCATTGTGTTCTGAAATTCCCAGTTTAAATGGGTAAATGTGTGGCTCTTATTTCTGCCCCTTAGTTTACTTGCATCTCAATTCCTGGATGCCTATTTTATGTTATCTTTTTTGATAACTGATATAATAACGTAATACATTTTCACTTCAAGGTTTGAGATAAAACAACACCTCTAAAAAGTATCTGTATACAACAATCTTTGATTTGATTATGACATATTGAGCGTTATGTAAAACATATGATTTATTCTCGCTGTATCAGATTGTATAAATGTTTCCCATCTCTCCCCTCTTTTGTCCTGTCAGTGTGTCAGAGCAGTTTGTCCCGGCAGATCGACCCGTCAGCGCCTACGGCTTCCGCCCCGATGAACAGTTTTTCTACAACTACAACACGGCCTCCCGGTAAAAAGCTGGAACCTCTCACACATAAATACTGTACGAGCGTTGTGTCCTTGACATCCACTGTGTGCTACCGGAGCTGCGTCTAGACTGTATCAAAAGTTGTCACTGCAAAAAATGTTAATCTGAACCAGAATTTTCTAGAATCAATGTTTTTATGTTAAAGCACCAAAGGTAATCTTATTTGAATATACTGACACTGATTTGAGAAAACACAGGGAACAAGTATCTCACCCGCAAAATCCTAAAGACTTCAAGTGAAAGTACCTATTACTACAGACGTATATTTCGTCTTTCAAACTTATATATACTTCGTATATGTTAAGGTCAGTCTTAGATTTATTTGACTTTTGTTCTGACACAGTTTGAATGTTACTTAAGTGATTGAAGAACATGTGTTGTGTATCAAAGCTTAATATTGTTCTGCTTCATGATAGACGAGGCAGCTGTAACACTGTAATACACTGCATTCAGTTATTTTAAGACTTTACTGTTTGACACAACCAAATATATATATATATTTCTTTTTACTAGTCAGCTTTATGTGTTCATTCATAAACACTGTTTCAAAAGAAAACAGCAAAAATGAATGAGTGCGTTTTGAAAGATAATTCTATCTATTTTATAGATTTAAAGCAGCCCGGATCGCTGGCTGACGTAGTTTTCTTTTTTTTTGCTTTTGAGGCCCGAAGAGGTGGAAGTGAAAAAGCAAAAATGAGAAAACACACTTTGTCTTATCCCGTTTATCATCTTGTGACTTCAATCTTGGGCGCTCGAGGGGGATTTCCTACCCAGAAGTTGGTAATAGGGCGATTATTTTCATTATCGATTAATCTGCCGATTATTTAATCAGTTCATTGTTTAATCTAGAAAATGTCAGAAAATGTCGATCAGTTTCTCAAAATTCAAGGTAATATATTTAACCGACTGCTTTTGTAAATCCAAAACTCAAACACACATTCAGTTTAATACGATACAGAACAAAGAAAAGCTCCATATTTGATCAGCTGAAAACAGCATTTTCTGTCATTTTATCATGAAAAAACATTTCAACGATTAATCGGTTATCAAAATAGTTTCTGCTAACTGTTGCAGCTGTAGTTGTGAACCACTGAGTTATGCAGTAAACATTTAGTTGCATTAAGATAGTTTCACTTTATGTTACAGGTCTGTATTTTCTGGTTTATTTCGTAGGAAGTTTGCTGGAAAGAACTCTGTAATTTGTTACATATTATATGGAAATACTGTAGACGCAGTGTTCAATTGGTGCACTCTTAAATTATTATTGCTAGTATAATGTGGAGTCTTTCAGTCAGTGTAAAGCAAGTCAGAGGTCTTACTCATAAATCAACATGTTTTATAAACTCCACACAACTAAATAAACTAAAGTAACCGTCTCAGATTAGTGTCTCTATAATAAGAAGCACATTACAGTTCTTTCCAGGAAATATCCTAGAAAATGATGCATCATAAAATAAAGAGTGATCAGTATTGTCTTGTTTTTGCACACACAGTCTCTCACTGGAAGCTCTGCAGGAGACTGTAAAAAGTCCCGGCGCTGTATTAAAATGTCATTTATCTTCTTTTCCGTGAATGTAATTTAAGAAGAAATGTTAACAGCCTTTATTGTCTTATCTTGAAAAATGTGTCTTAAATATGAACGAATGTTAAATAATTTATTTGTATTCTTTATCTTGTTCTTGATGTGCCTGGAGCGCTGCTGACCCGCTGAAATATGAGACATGTTTTACTGTGGTGCAATATATTAAATAAATGGAAGGCATATTATTGTAGTTAAACTGTATTTAGATTTTAATCCGGCACAGATGTTGGATTACTTGCATCTTTTTGATATTTCTGAGCACAGTGCGTCTGATTGTTTAAACAAAAATAAAAAGTTGTGCACCATAAATAAATATGTAGAGCCTGAAGCAGTGTTTGTTTTATTGGCAAATTAAACAGTTTGTTGTTTGTGTTGTTTTCCCAACATTGAAAGCAGAGACTGGAGAGTTCACACAGAAATACTTTGACGGTGTGTTTGTTTTATAGACTCTTATTTTATTATTCATATTTCCACACAATGTTTCTATTAACCAACATTCATCTGATTGACAGTAAATGGTCAAGTGTACTCGCACTGTAAACTGTCTGTGTAAGATGCTCCACACAGGTAAAAAGGCACAGGTGTTCAGACTTGGACCGGTCTCCTTCATGTGACGTAAGGCATGTGATGGCAACATGGAGGTACTGTGAAGGCACTTTGATGAGCTTCTTTTTTTACTTAAAAAAAGTCAAAAATAAATCACATTTAAGAGAAAGAAATGTGCCTAAACTACAGCTTTAATATGAATTTGGAAGTGGTATTTAATTATCCAGCACATGTGGGTTAATATATTAAAATATCTAAAATTCACAAACAATGTGACACTACTGAGGCTTGTCATGTCGTCTGCTTTAAAGAAATAATTCAACATTTTGGGGAAATAATTAATTTGCTCCCCCCCCCCCCCAGCGAGATGTTCAGATGGATAATCAGATGTGTCAAGTACAGAGCACCTACAGGTCACTAACATGTATCTTTAGTCGTACACAAAGACAAATGTAAAATGTGTTTTGAGGGCATGCCGTTTGCTAGAACTACTTCTCGATGACTTTCAGGTATTTCCATTTTTTGCTACTTTCTACTTTTACTCCTCTACATTTAAGAGGAACATATTGTTTTCATTTATTCCATTACATTTATCTGACAGTTCGAGTTTCCTTATCTGCAGTTTGTATAATATGATACAGCGATACACTGTCGCACTGAATACAGCCACATTGCATCATCATTACTGTCGATACTTTAAACTGCTAATACTTGTATACTTTTACTAAAGTAAAATGTCTAAATCAGGACTTATTTGTAATGCGCTACTTTTATTTATGTTAAGCTGCTTCTTCCACCACAGGTACTGTTGTTCACCAAGAAATAGTTCCAACACGTAACTCCCTTTTAAAACATTTTTCAATGTCTGTGTGTCTACAAATTAAAGAAACATACATGTTTGGTTGCTCTGTGTATGTTTTAAACTTTGGACAGCCATGCTAGCTGTTTCCCCCTGCTTCCAGTTTCTATGCTAAGCTAGGCTAACCTCGTCCTGGCATGAGATTGATATCCATCCTTCTGACATTTTAGAAAATTCTTCATCAATTTCTTTCTAACTCTTGCTTTCAAAATATATTCATAATCTACCACAGCATATTGACATTTCCAGAAAGTTCTGCTTTCCTAAAACAATTTGGTGCTAAAATAGTTATAGTGTTAAGTCCCTTAATGACACACCTGATGGTTTTATACACCTGACACAGCGGATTATATTGATTTGTATAAATAATTTACCATAATGTCATGCATAAGCGTTTTTTTTTTTAAGTTCATGGAAGCTTTTGTGAATGTTTCTTTTCCTGTTTCTGCTGAGAACAAATGTTTTGACTCCAGGACAGTTTCAGGCTACCGTTCAGTAATAATTCAGGTAATAATCAGTTTCACCAGCAGAACACACTTCATCATTTTGTCCCTCGTCTTGCTGAAAGCACAGTAATGCAGTTGCGATGCTTCATTCCTCCTCTTTTGGAACTCCACTGGGGTAAAGCTTCATCAGCTCCTCCACCTCGATCACTTCCGACACCAGGTCACGGATCTCCCTGATGCAGCCAACGGGCTGAGCGTCAGGGCTGGAGGAGGTTTCTTTTTGGGCGGGCTCAGGACACTGAGAGGTTGGAGCATCTTCTGCCTCCACCATGCTGGCACCTGCCTCTACGTCCCCGCTCACAGCTTCTGTCTGGGCCTCGGGGAACGTCTCGTTGACCAAGGTTTTGTCCTGAGCGTGATCGTCTGAGCTCACGGGAGACGTACTGATGTCAGCCTCGTCCTCCAGGACGTCAGAGGTCGTTGAGACTTCGTCCTCGCTGCGTTGCGTAGTTTTTTCTTCCTCCATGGACTCCACATCCGACGGGGCCGACTCACTTCCCACTGACACGTTCATAGAATTAGCGTTTGAGACATTCCCTGGCTCTGCTTCCTGTCTCTTCATGTCCAAACTGATGTCTTCAAATGTGATTGCAGGCAGTAGACCACTAGAGGGAGCCTCTAACTTGATTTCTGAGCTTCCACAGTGTGTCTCTTCTTCACTGCTGGCCACAGTTTGGGAACCAGCACCTTCTGCAGAAGCGTTTTCTGGTTCATTAGTAGGATCAGAACTTGGTACAGGAGCTTCTATCTGTGCTGCTGCTGCTGCGTCTGTCTTTATGCTTTCTACAACAGTGGGGATTTCTGACAAAATGATTTCTGCCTCTTTCGGAGCGTCTGTGCTCTGCGGCTCAGCAGCCGCATCGACTGCTTCAGTTTCGACAGAAAACACATCTTCCTGGATCTCAGTCTCTGGAGCTGCTTCTACATTCGCTTCCTGCGTCTCACTCTGGTTGGTTGTATCTGCTACAGCTGGAGTCTCCAGTGCAACAGGGGTGCTCGCTTCTGCTTTCACAGTTTGGACGACTTCTTCTGCTTCGGGTGGCGTTGCCTCCTCACTGACAGCGACACTCTGAGCTGCATCTATTTCTTCGACCTTCCCCAGAGGTGTCTCAATGACGGCCGCGTCCGTCGAGGCTTCGCTACGCAGCACGCTGTTCTCCAGCTTCTCTTCCTTCTGGGGGCTTGACAACAGACCGCTGACCGCGAGAGGAGAAGCGGGCTGGGGCTCAGAGGAGGTTTTGGAGGGGGAGGCGAGCCCCATGGCGGGGCTGTTTGGAGTGGAGGCGGATGGGGAGGAGAGGCTGGAGCGGCTGGACTGACTGAGCAGGTCTCTGCTGTCTGTAAACAGGTTGTACTTCTTCAGGCTCGCAGCCTCCTTCACCACTGCAGGAGACAACAGGAAGGATTAGAGTGTGTCTCTGAGGAATAATGTGTGTGTAGTGTAGCTGGCTTGTCATCATCAGTGTATCATACCTTTGGTGACCTCCTTGTCCAGAGTTTGCAGGAGGACGCTCTCATAAACGTTCTCGACATGGATGAAGTCGGAGTGGTCGGCGTAGATGAACTGCTCCACACTCTGAAGCTCCTGTACAGAGAGACAAACACGGGTCATGCTCTGAAACTATGGATGCTGAATGAAACTCGTAGCTTTCAGAATAATGGTACATTTCTGCGTAAATAATGGCTCAACCTTACAGTTAGAGGACACTGTAGAGAGGTAGGTAGGTGTGTGTGTGTGTGTGTGTGTGTGTGTGTGTGTGTGTGTGTGTGTGTGTGTGTGTGTGTGTGTGTGTGTGTGTGTGTGTGTGTGTGTGTGTGTGTGTGTGTGTGTGTGTGTGTGTGTGTGTGTGTGTGTCTCACAGTTTTGCAGGTGGGAGCCAGGTTCTTCTTGATGAAGGGCAGAGTGATGGCGACGAGAGCCTCCCTGGAGATCCGCTTCCTCACTGTGCTGCTGTCATAGTCATATTGCTGCAGGACACAGAGGAGAGATGGGAATCATCACTTCAGGGCTGGAAAGTCTTTGTTTTGACTTTAGTTTTAGTTTTCTCAGGTATGATGGCATTCCAACACCAGCTTCACTACATGAAGTTTGACAACTCAACAAGTGTCCGTATTTTCAACTGTGGCTTACACTTATTGTAGTTGTGCAGATGTCTCTCTCTCTACCTATCGTGCCTCTCTCTTCTCCTACAATCGTTCCCCTCACATCCCTCTCCCCTCTATAGTCCCCCACTCTCTCTCAACTATATTTCCTCTCTCCTCCCTCATTCTCCCACTATCATCCCTCTCCCACCTCCTACTCTTTCACCCTCGTCTCTCCCCCCTAGCGTCCCTTTTTCCCCCTCCATCGTTCCTCTAGCCTCCCCTCTCTCCTTCTCCTCCCATCATCCCGCCCGTCCATTTCCCACCTCTCCCTTTACCCCTCTCTCTCGTCCTTCTATGGTCTCCCTCTCGCTCCCCACTGATAACATTTTTTTGAGTAATGTGCAGTTCAGAAACATGGAGGATGCCAGAATGATCTCTTTAAAACAGTTGATGAAAACTAAAGCAGCTACATAAATTAAAATGAATATAATTCCAGCATCCAGGTTTTCTGACCTTCAGCACTCTGTGTTTGGCCTTCTCGATGGCAGAGCCGGGGTTGTCAGGGTTGTCTTGGACGGCTTTGTGGAGCAGCTGCTCAAACGTGTAGGATGCATTCTCATTCAGCTGAAACACACAACACACACACACACACACAGGATGAGATCAGATCAGGACAGCAGTTTAATGCCCCAAATACAGAGCGAGAATAAAAGCAGCTGGAAGTCCCATCAGTGTGAAATATCATCAACATCATGTGTTCATACAACTGAGGTTTCATTGTTTTCACTGTAATGCCAATGTATTGAAGGAACATACGTTACAATCACAAGTGTGTCATAATCAGAAATACTCTGGGGGAAATGCTGGCTAATAAAATGCCTCAGACAGAAAAATTCCTCCACCCACTCCGTCTGAGCGGAACGAGAGCCGAACAGTCTGACGGAGAAGAAGTGAGGGACAAAAATACTGTGTGGAAAAAGTATTCTGGTCCTTTATTTGCATAAAAGTACCAATACGACAACGAGTACAAAAGTAAGTACAAAGGTAAAAGTGTATCCTATGATACACTCATTTGTGTTTACTTTCTCTAATATTTGCTTTTTTAGTAAAACACTGGATAATTTTAGCTCTTTGGACTAAAAACAATCATTTAAATGAAACCATGTGTGAATATTAGAAGGGGAACTACTAACCACTTAGACATCTGACACATGACAGGAGGCTTAAACTGTGTTTTGTAAGAAGTAAGCAAAACAAGGTTGAGAAACACCCGTTTAATCTTTATATTGTGTTGTATTTTATAAGGTTCTCATTTATCTCGTTTTTTTCAGAAAGAAAAGAAACGACGTAGAAGTATATACTTACTTGTACTAGAATGAATGTACTTAGTTACTTGTGTGCGTGCGTACCTGCTGCAGGTCGATCTGAGCGCTGTGGATCACTCCTTTAATGTTGGAAAACCCAAATCTCTCCTGCAGGTGCTGCAGTTTCTCCTGCAGAGAGCCGATCTTCTGGTAGCAGCTCAGCAGGTTCGGTCTCGCCATGTTAGCAAGAGCCTGAGGGCCAAAGAGAGAGAGGAGGGGGTTAAAAGAACAGCCTGCTCATGTAGATACAGCTGTGGGTAACAAACCACAGAAACACAACAAATGTGTGCCTAAGACGACTGTATTCGGATCGTGCTCAAATGTAACTAGTAGGAACTGAAGTTCCAGGTTTCTGTATGCTTCAGTCAGGGATGAGGAGCAACCAGAGTTATGTTAGCATTATGTTTACAGTTAGCAGCTGGGTTTTGGTTTTCAAGTGCTTTCAAATACGTAATTAAGTTGTGATATTATTACGTTTCTCTCTAATAGTTCCACAGTCATTTGTTTACAGTTGTGATGCCACACTGGGACAATCAGGTATAAATGAGCTGCTTGGATTTCATACAGTTTTATAGAGCTGCAGCAATTATTGTCATTATTGCCTTGGAGCTGTGCCTGCAGTATACAATCACATCAAAACAACAAATACATGCATCCATCAATTGCACATGCCAAATCAGACAGCACACACAAGACATTAACAGGGATCAGTGATAAGGACAAATACGGCATTCACACATTTCAGCCTAGACGGTGTTGAGAGCTTTAATGGACAGGAATGTTTGAAACGGTGATGCCTGACCTGCTGATCATGACTGCGTTCTGAGATGATTTTCTTTGGGCATTTCTGGTGTAGTTTGTTGCTAAATAGCCTGAAGACTGGGACGTTGACAGACTCCCATGATATTCATGACTGGCCATGTATGTAGAACAGAAGCTGCAACTCCTAGTTCACACTGAATGTTCTGAGCCTTCTCAGGAAGTGCAGCCGCTGCCGACATCCTCCACATGAGGATCCTCCTCCAATAATCGTTTCAAGTGTTTGTCATATGCACAACAAGTACAGCGAAGCAGTCGTTGAATATCATTCATTAATTTTCATCGTGTCAGCCCGACAGTTTTTTTTTTGGAACAGATGTGGATAAACTTCAGATTATGTCAGTTAAAGTTGTGTTATCTTTCCTACAAGTAAGTTTAAACACAATCATTTATCGTACTCTGGGGATTCACAGACAGAAATGATGAATTCAAGAGCACTAATTCAATTATCAAAATGTGTTTTTGTTTTTCTTTGCGACACCTGCTCGACAGCAGCATGTGATTAACCAGCCCTCACACTGTGTGGGGGAGACACCTTTTAGATTTAAAAACTAATTAGGCCACACTAATGAGGAAAAGGAGACGCAATCAGCAAATAGAAAACTAAATCTTGAGGTGACAGTAAAAGTTAATTTCTCCTCAGTACTGTTAAGTGACTCATTTCTTATGAGTCAGGTTTGGTCTTTTGATGAGATCAAACAATATATCCAAACCTTCTTCAGCTGCTCGTTGTCCACCACCATCAGGACGTCCTGACACACCTGGTCCATCATGTTTTCACTCAGCTGCCGTCCCTCCTGGAAACCAGAGCTGACCGGCTCCATCAGCTCCTCCAGGACTGAGCCCAGGTACGGCTGGACGGACTCGCAGCACAGCTTCTCTGCTGGCTCCGATACTTTGGCTGGAGGAAGAAATGAAATATTTATTCTCAGGAAACAAGCACTCTCACAGAGGAGTGCAGCTCATCTTGTGTTTGACAGTCGGCCTCTTAATGTGCCGAGCAATAAAAACAATACCTCTGACTTTTTCCTCCAGCTGCAGTCTGGAGCTGAGGATCTGGTCCATGTCGGAGTGGAGGAGCACCTCCTGCTGTCGGACAGACGTTCGACATTCCTCCTTCAGTGCGGAAAGTCCCTCCAACAGATGCTCCTGGATCAGGATGTACGCCGCCTCCACCGTCTGGGCACAATCGGGGAATTAATCAAAAATAAAGTCAATTCTTTCCAAGATTTCTTTAAATCTTCATTTTGTCAAGCAGTAAGAAATAGTGTCCATAATATAATATGGGGAATGGCCCACGGCATGAATCCACAATGTATCCTTTCAGATTTAACTGGGTTCAAAACTCGCAACGTACATTTACATGGATTGAAAGGCTCTTCGTGTGCCAACTTGCAAATACATACAATTATTTTCTATTTGCATTGACAAGTATACGGCAGAATCATGAGTCATAAAGGACATAAAGGTATCCAGTTAACAGTGTGACTCACAGCAAACCACACTCTCTTCCTCTCCGTCTTCTTGGCTTTGAGACGAGGCAGCAAGTCTTTCTCAAGAGACGGCAGCAGCTGCTCCATCACCACGTTGGCCATCACCTGCACAAACACACACAATGGAAAACAACACATCATGAAGCCTTTCAACAGTCTAAAATATCTCAGGTTAACAAAACCCAAAGTGGATTTCTTTGCTTTGGGGTTAACCCTTTATTAAGGCGCTAAAGTTAGTTTGGTTATAAAACAGAAATGTGCATTATATAATAGAGATACACATACAGGCTCCCATATTAGCTCTTTGCAGATATATATATTAATATATAAATACAACAAGAAATTGCAGCACAGAAATTCCAAACATGGTTTGAAGTAATACATCTTCTTTTAAGGGAAAACATAAATCAGAACTCCCAAACATTGATATCAGTATTGGCTTCAAAACTCCAGATAAACAAACTGGAGCCCTTGGGGGTAAAAATGAGCTGTGAGACCCCAAGTTAGTCTGGTTATAATTATTGTATTATATGTTTATTACATAACAAATTCATTTGCGAATGTAAGCGTAGAATTGACTAAAATAAGGTCTTGAGACAAGAAAGAGCCTCGTTTCTATTGATAATGTGCTTTAGTGGTGCAAAGTACCTAATAGATTTGGAACGAGAAAAGGATAAATCTTCTGAAGTTCGCTGCTGAAACTCTGCCGTTTAAACATTTAGTTGATATGTTGAAGTTGCCCACTTTGCCAAGTTTGTAATCCATCTTTGGTCAAATAAGCCAAACTACAGAGAGCTCAGAGCTGGATCGGTATCAAACAGACAGACACTGATGGGATACACATCCCAGATTTCTTTTTTTGCAACCCATCTAATCAGGTAACAGATACCATATTTGATAAGTAGAATTAAATGATATGCTTCACTACAAACTGTTTTAAGGAGCCAACTTTCACTCGTGTGCACTTTTTGGTAACATTACCAGTAAGACCTTATAAGTCACCTTTTGACAAATGTGTCTGGAAATAAAACATGCCATCTGTAAGCCTACGGGTCTGTTTTCTAACCAAACTAAATATTGCCTGGAAATATTATAGTATTGGGTTTTTAATAAATGACTTAAATGATTACTGAACATGTCCGTGAACACACACTTTCTATCCAAATAACCGTCTGACAACTTGACTGATTTATGATTTTGCAGCTAGTGAAACTGTTTGTGCTGTGTGCCGACATTTCATTCATTCCTTGCGTGTCTCAGCTCTGACTCGTGTGTGTGCATCAGACGAGAGCTATGTGCAAGAAAAAGAAAAAAAATGCTGGTGAGTGAGGGCAAGCATGTGTACTTTGGTATGTATTTTTACTCCACGTGCATGAACTGCACTCTTGGAGCAGAGAAAACAGGAAATGTCTGACTTATTGCTAATACAAATTGACTGTGTGTGTGAGGGTGTGTGTGTGTCCCAGCAGCAAGTCACACTTCCTCTCACCTCCAACTGATTGTGACTAAACACAATGTGAGCGAATAACAAGACAATGGCGCATTTACACCATCATGTCATCATGTGGGAGGATTTCTGCTCCGCTTTAAAGAGCACAGGGAGGAAAACAGCAGGAAGCACAACGGCAGAGCAGAGAGTACGGGGAAGGGGGAAGAGAAAAAGAGAGTAAGGAGGACAGTCTGAGTGAGATAACGCAAATGAGACGTGACTGTGTTAGTACACGCCCTGCATCCTTCATCATGCAAATACACTGCAGTCTGTAAATAGGAAAGAGGGAAAGCTTTTATATTGTTGCGTCTCTGAATTTCAGCATATTATAGACTTAAAATTAAGCAATGATGAATTGAGGGCTATACTTAGCTTTAAGATAGATAGATAGATAGATAGATAGATAGATAGATAGATAGATAGATAGATAGATAGATAGATAGATAGATAGATAGATAGATAGATAGATAGATAGATAGATAGATATGTTTAACCTTAAGAGGTTATGTTTTTGCCTGTTTGCAAGATTACAGAAAAACTACAAGTCTGATTTCCATGAGACTTGGTGGAAGGGTGTAGCACAGGCCAATGAAGAACCCATTCAATTTTGGAGCAGATGTCAATCACAATTTTTATTTTCATTAACATTGCAAGATGTGGCCTTTGTGCTGCATTCATGTCGTGTCTGAATAATCTGAAAAATGTGTTCCCAACTGAAAAAATGAACATGAAGTCGGAACAACAATGGTGAATGGTGGTCAAAGATGGTGGTTTAACATTAAATACAAGACATCTTATTTGTAGCCTCTATGTTGTTGTAACATTACGACTTAAAGCTCATGAACACACCGAAGTCGGAAGAGCGACTTACCGACCAGGGATATGGGACCATCTGTAGACAACATGAATGCACCACTAGCCTTGGTGGAAGTATGCACTCCATTGCCATTCCAGATCTTCCTAAGTCTGTATTTATGTCGGTTACTTTTGTGAAGTACGTTGTGACGTTCTGCTCTTACAAAATGTGCTACTTAAATAAAACTACTTTCTTACTAATGACTGCTTTGAATATTAATACTGAGAAACAACATCTTTAGACATGAACAAAAGGAAATGAAATGATGCCTCAGATATAAATAAAAGGCATCATTTCTCAGGTCTCTGTGTAGACTTTAAAAAGAATCACACATCAGTGGATTCATGTTTTAGTATTACAATTCCTCTGTCACTTTATTTTTCCATTTCATATCACCCTCAGATTGCTTTAGAAAGACTCTTTCGTCTTCAAAGTATGCATGAGTACACATTCTGTTTTTATAAATGTCATGCTATGTGTGGGAAACACAATGTTTGTACATCTGACCCCTGCTGTCTGATTCTTCTGTCTACAACATATCATCATCATCATCATCATCATCATCATCATCATTCAGCCACAGTGTGCTGCTCCTCACATAAATGTTTTAGTCTCACAGCTGAACATCTGTTTCAGATTTTCTATTCGTCTGTGGGAACGAGTTTACTTGTTTGACATACAGATAATGGTTCATGGTTCATCAGAGAGTACATCCAGACAAACTGCAAGAGAGGACAAATTAAGACAGTATTTCTGTCTTTATTCATCTTTTATTCAACAGGAAGCTTTTCTGTAGATCAGATGTTATCGTGTTTGTTTTTTATGTGATTGTGTGGGGTTATAGTGATAAATGATTGATTTTGTGAATAATGCTTATTTGCAATTGAGATGAAATATTAATCTCATGTCTGTGTGTTAAGTCGGGACGTTGTTAGCCTAGCTTAGCATTAGGACTGGAAATGGGGGGGAAACCGGTAGCCTGGCACCTACCAAACACCTCTCAACATCTCACTCTTCATCCTGTACATCTGCTGGGGATCTAAACACATATAGAATGAGTTGAGAGTTTGGGACGTACCCTGACATCACTTCCTATCAGCATGTCCCAGGACTCGTATTTGTCTTTGTCCTGTCTGTAGAGCTGGATGGCTTTGAGGAAGGCCTGCACTTCACACGTCTTCTTCTTCAGGAAGTCTGACGGAGACGGAAGAGATGGAGAGATTAAAAAAACAAGCGGATGAAGAAACCGCCTGAATAATGAGTCATCAGTCTTTGTTTTAAGCTGCGATGTGAATTGAATATAAAGCTTCATCTACTCGCTCGGCTGCGCGGAGCAGAGATGTTCTGCTCAACATGATTATAAAAAGGTTTAAAACGTTTCTGCTCCTCGGAGCTGGTGTGGCGAGTCTGTTGCCATGGCAACTGTCAAAAGTGGTTTAAGTGATACTATGCAACCTAAACCTATCTCTCATCAGCGAGCTGTGATCAGTTCCTGTTCATTCAGCCCATTACAAATGATGAAGATGATGCATTTCTGTGTAACATGGTGACCATCTATTGAACTATGAATGTTAGTATTGTTTAATTAGCATGACACTGTAGGTAGGACAATATCATTACACGCTTATTAACAATTATTTTATCTTCAATTAATCTGCCTATTTTTTCCATTTAACACATTAATTGTTAAATCCTTAAAATGTCAGATGATAGTAAAACTGTCCATCCAAAAATGTCTTTAAAGGTTTTACCGACCAACAGTTCAAAAACCCAAATATATAATTCAACGTACTTGTAAGTTTCAGAAAACCAGCAAATGTTCATATTTGAGAAACTGGAACCCGTAAGAACATCCTGCTGTATTGAAGAAGACTTGAAACTAGTGATTGAGACGATAACCTCAAATGTTTCCTGAGTAATAAATCAAGTGAGAAGTCGGATAATTTTCTTATAGACTTCTATAAACCAGTGGCATCGCCCCCTGCTGGATATTAGGGAGAATGCAAGTTTAAAAGGCACCTGAAGCATCGGCTTCTCTTTTCAGATGCAGAGGTTGCCGCCTGGTCTCACCTTGGTTCTGGTGTCTGATGCAGTCTGTCAGGATGGTGATGAAGGCGGCTTGTTTGGCCTGCTGTTTGAAGCAGAAGTACGAGTCTCTCCGGTACGGCAGACGCAGGTAAACGGGAAACTGTCCAGGCATCCCCGACAGAGGAGGAGCAAAGTCCTCCTTCACATCTGAAACAGAAAACATGAAGATCCGCTGACGGTGAGCACCACATTAAATGGAAAGGCGATATTTTATCCACACTAGCAGCTTAATATTTGGTCGGTCGGTTTAAGTGTTTGGTCCAGAGAGACTTTTAGCATGATCTAGAATATCTCCAAAACTAAAGACCACATCAACTCAGTGGGGCCTTCTATGGTAGCAGCGGTGGAAAGCAAGTAAGTACATTTACTCAAGTATTGTACTGAAGTACAATATTGAGATACTTGAACATATAGAAGGTATATAGAAGTGCAGTAGTGTGGAAATAAAAAAATATTTTTTCACTTCTGCTCTAAAAATCTCTGTTCAGCACATTGAAGCATTAACACCCCATCACGCATCATTGTTCTTCAAAGCTGAGAGGAAAGAGATGCATGACTGACTCCTGAGCTTTCATACATCATGTTATAGGCTCTCACAGGTTCAGTGGCTGTTCTACTTTGAAAACCACTAAACCAGATGAGACTTTGACCTCCTTCAAGTTTATTAAAACCAAAAAGGCCCTTAGTTCAAGTGGCAGCACAACAACAAGGGTCAAGGACTTCAGCATTTATAGTGAATAGTTATACAGTTAGTTAGTTCTCCTAATATACACATACATGAGCATTAAAACTTAGTAAAGTCAACAGCAGCAAAAGCTTCACTACATGAGGAGAAGGTCGGGTGGTGCAGAGAGCAAACAGCGCTGAATGAATTAGACGATGCTCTGATGCTCTGCCTGAACCATCACTACACTAGCTTGTAAACTAAACTCATCCTACAAACACTGGAACAAGAGTAGCTCCATGATACATGTCATACATAGCAACGGGGTCAACCACACCTCCTCTAAAAAGGTCAAAGTTTCTGTCCCTTCAAGCTCTGAGAAATTTCCTAAATCCCTCACAAGCTAGTACTCCTTGCTATATTTCTTTAAGCTAGGAGCTGTCAGAGTATTATCTGAATGTGTGTGACCCCTGGTCTCTTAGCTGCTCACTTGCACTTTCATATCACATTTTATTTCACTGTTATGGATCGACTGTTTTGACTTTATTGTTATTCTGTCTCAATGTGATAAACTGTGTTTAACTATGATTATATCGTGGTCTTATGTTATTGTATTGTTTTTACTGTGGACTTGGTATCTTCGTGTCTGGACATCCCCGTGTGGGATAAAATAGTTGATTCGAGTGTTAGAACAGGCGAGTGAATCCCGGTAGGATCAGGTGTGTGTGTGACGCAGGTTAATCCAAGTGAGCCTGTGGTCTGGAGGCAGCAGCTTTCTGAGTCTGATGGAGTTCTTTACTCGGCTGCGGTTTGTGGGAAACTACAGAGTAAATACTATGGAAACATTGGAGCCTGTTCAAACCTGCCTGTGTTTAAAGGAAACCTATTGGTATGATTGCAAGGAATATTCCACTGAAATGATTCATCTTATCAAACACTCGATGTCTGCAGGCTGAAAGGTGGGCTCTGAAAACATTTGTTTGGTGGTGTATTTCTTAAAATAAAGAGAAAAAAGGGTCAGTTCACCCTAAAATCAAAAATACATAATGTTCCTCTTACCTGTAATCCTATTTATCAATCTATATTGTTTTGGTGCCCAGTGTTGGAGATATCAACTGTAGAGATGTCTGTCTTCGCTCCAGTATGATGGAACTAGATGCACTCGGTTTGTGGAGCTCAAAGCGGCAAAAAAACAAAAAAACATCAATGTCTCTTTCCAGACATCATGACCCAGTTACTCAAGATAATCCACAGACCTTGTTGTGAGCAGTTTCATGTTGGGAATATTTTTATTTCTACCAAACTACACCCGCCAACCGTATCACCGCGCAGAAGGAAGCGCGGATCTACTCGTGGACGAGAGGCTCTCGTGAGCTCACATGAGCGAGCGGCATCACAGCTCAGCATTTTGAAAGAATACTTCACCCACAGAATGACCCTTATCTTGAGTAACCACATCAGGATTTCTGGAAAGAGACATTGAGTTTTCAAATGTATCTTTGAGCACCACAAGTAGAGTGCCATCTAGTTCCATTATATTCAACATCTTTGCACTTCTGGTTGGATACTAACTGCATTTCATTGGCTTGTACCTGTACTCTGTACTATAAAGTTGAATCTAATCTAATCTCCATGACCGGTATCTCCACCACTAAACAACTCGCACAAAAACAATCTAGATTGATAAATAACACTACAGGTCAGAGGACAAATATGTGTTTTTGATTTTGGGGTGAACTATCCCTTTAAAGTTCATTGCTTGTTTTTTTAACCAAAATATAACCACATTTTCTCAAAGTAGAACAACTTAAACTAGATTTCATGACACCTGAAAGCTGTTTCCGGCTGATAGAAGACACTGCTCACAAGGAGTCCGTAGAACTAAACTAAATAAACAGTTCAACTACAAGATATGCTTTTTAAAATTAATGTATGTTAGTGTTTTATGTCAATTTGAAATATTCAGAATAAACACAGACAGGGAGGGAGGGAAAGCTAAATCAATCATCATGATTAAAGTCCAGCTTTGTGTGTGTGTGTGTTTTAAACAATGTTCTTAGTAAATTCCTTCAGTCCTTTTTGGCTCCCCAAACTCCCACCTGAGCTGCTTTTAGAGCACCCGTGGGTGAGAGTTTGTTGTTCAAAATCACAGTGAGAAAAACTTCAGTTTTCTCTAGATACAAGAAAATACAAGGATTTAAAAATATAATCAAATCAAAGAGATAATAATGAGCTGCTTTGTCTTGATGTATGATAATGTATTTTACATGATGATTAAGATAGTAAATGCAGTCTGTGAAATTTAAGTCTATATTCAGAATTATTTCATATTTAAATAAAATTATTTTATGGAATTTGAAAGAGAACTATTCAAGGACAATATTTTAAGTGATGAAACATTAGATTCCTTATTGCAGCTTGAATTCTGCATTACCTTACGGAGCACATGTTTCTGCAGGTTAATCTGTAAAGATAATAATAAATACATCATTCTTTCTTTTGTGTAATTTGTAACAAACAGGAGAACAAAGCACTCTGGGAAAGATACCCAGCATCCCCTTATGAGAGCATGTTTGTGTGCAAACAGCCAAGTGTCAACATTACGTCAGAAGCTCATCCTCTGCAGAGGAAACTGTTTACTCAGCACAGACACACGTATGTTTTCAAAACACCAGAGGGAGAAATGACCCCGATAATTGGCCTGTGATCAAATAACCTGCAGGGACATTTTTCAGGACAGATAATCGGGAGCGGAGACTTTAAAGTCTGCAGACACATTAGTAGCGCTGCACACCAACAAACTAAACATTGATAGATGAAAAAGTCAGAGACAAGTTTTCATTTTCTGTTCATGTTAAGATCTAAGATGCTGCCTTCAGTGGGGGAAGAAGTACGCAGATCTTTTAAGTAAAAGTACAGCAGTATTATAAGCAAAATAACTTCAATTATGAAAAGTAAAAGTAGTTGTTATCACTAATGAATACATGTAACCACATTTTAATGTTGTAATTTCAAACATGGAGCCAACTTTATTTAGATTTTTTACTGTGTATATTAGTAGTATATTATGGCATCATATCATACAAGTATAGCATGTGTGCATGTATCAGTGTCAAATAAATGTAGAGGAGTCAAAAGTACAATATTTCCCTGTGAAATAAATGTAGAAATTTAAGAAGCACAGAATAGAAATTAGAGTTTTACTGAATGTTATTTTTTAACATTTGCTATTGAGGTTTTCAAACAAAAATTACCCTAAAAATGAAAATATCCTATAAGAAAATCCTTAATTTTAAGTAATTCATCAGATTAAATGAGTTATTCTTTCTGTTATTGTGGTTGTATAAATATCATTTATGGAGCTGTTTGAGTGCTGCTAGATTTCTCTGTTTGTTGTTTTTAAAAGGCTAAATGCCAACAAACATGTATTGAAGCAGAATCATTTGTTAGATAAAAACATGTTGTGAATTTTGGAAATAATTACATCCATCTTTTTTCAATCAATTTAGGATATTTGGAATTACAACTCTCAATAGTTATTGGAAATGTTTGGATCACACGAGTCTGAAACAATTCTACGCAGCCACCACTGGAATCTAATCTTACAAATAGTGTAAAACTAATAGTATTAGTGTAGCCGAATCTTTATGTGCAACTGTGTATAAATATAGGGTTTAACAGAATGCAAAAGAAAGAAAACTTGGCAGTATTCAGTATTTGATTTAGAATAACAATGTCAACGTTAAGAAGCTTCAAACTCTTCAGTACAGCTCTAATAGAAATGTGTATTTGTACTTACACTCCACCTGCTGGCTATCTTTAGCATATTAGCACATGATGTTGCATTATTAAAATACAGCTGAACAGACAACATATTCATAGGAAATGGATTGAACTAGTTTAGAATAATTATATTATATAGTCTCGACAGAGAGGACACTGTACAAGTCATCAATGCTCTGTATTGTTTTCATTATATTCTCGATTACTCAAACCATGACAAGAGTTACTGCGTCTATTACTCACTGCTGTCATCAGGGAAGCACGTGTCCACCATGGCCATGTACTTCTCCTCTGTAGTCAGAACAGTGCCCCCTGTAGGCAGCAGCTTCTGGCGCGGCGCAATCCCTTTAACAAAGGTCTGATGCCAAAGGACAGAAGAAGAATGAACAGAGGGCGACAACAAAAACAGAGATCAAACTGTCCTTTTGTAAACGAGTGTAGATACGATCCATGTGGCCAGTTGATTGTGCCGCTCACCTCCAGGCCATCGTGACACTCCAGGCAGTAGTTGGCTCTCACCACCACGTACCTCTCCTTCCACTTCCTGGTGTCATCGAAGAAAAGGACACCTTCCTCATACAGCACCTCGCCCCCCTCAGGAGCGCCCTGGTCAACACACACAGGACACATACAATATACACACAGCTAAAAATGTTGTACATATAAGATTTTTTCCCTCTGAATTCTCTCCACAGGGAACGTCTCTTTCTTTGAAGTAACTATTCAGAAAAGGGTTAAAGCAAAACAAAAGTATTTTATACACAAACCCCCTGAAATGACTGAATATTAGGCAACCAGCATGTATTTAATGTGACTGGAGAAAGTTTAATAGTAATACACAATAACATCTCCAAACTACAATATAAACTATAATGAACATTTTGGGGAACTGTGAACCAATAATCCGACTGTATTGATTAAAAGGTCAGTTCAACCAAAATAACTAAACATGTATTTCCTTCAGGAATCAGTGAACCTGCAACTTTTCATAATCAACAGACATGTGACCAGTTTTTCTAGACACTACTTGCAGAAACAATCCAAAAACTGTCTTCACTGTGTTCTGTGGATTAAGTTGTTTTCAACCATCTCCTGTAACCGACGAAGCGACGCTCACACACACTTCATGATGTGATTGGTCAGCTGTGATGAGATAGGAGCCAGAGTTTGAACTTCTCTCTCGGCTCTCTTTTTCTGTTCTTGACACAACTATTCCTGTCACTTTCCATGTGGACACTAGGAATGTCTTCCAGGAGAGATTGCCTGGAGATGTGTGCTGTTATCCCTTCATGTTCACCTTCCTTCGAGTGTGAACGTTCTGGTTTAGCTATAAACACTTTCAGACCCACCCGTATCCAGAGATACAGGGCCATTCAGCTCCATCTACGCATAGGTTGAAACATTTACGTGCATCTTCAGAGAGGTATAAATCCAGCTTAAGTCCTAAAGGCCCTGTCACATAGTTTCTATGGCAGAAACGTATGCTGGTGCATATGAACATTAGCATATACAACGTATATGAACATATACAGAGCCTATTGATAGCGTATCACGTACTTATACAACACGTATCAGAGTGAATGGCCAACGTATTCAACGAATGCCCAACGGATGCATAACGCATTCCTAGCGTATTCCTTCGCCGTATGGCGGAAACGTATGCCTGTGTATATAAAAATATCGGCAATAGGCTGGTGTACGTTGTTCAACGCTGAGGCTGTGAAAATGTTTTGAGCATGTTCAAAAACCTTTCACAGCCCAATACACTAGGAATGCGTTATGGTTCTGTTGGGCATTCATCGAATACGTTGGCCATTCGCTCTGATACGTTTTGTATAAGTATGTGATACGCCATCAATAGGCTCTGTATATGTTCATATACGTTGTATATGCTAATTTTCATATGCACCAGCATACGTACTGTGTGACAGGACCTTTAAAGACTCAAGACTCCGCACTCAAGAAACCATTGCTGGTGCACTGAAAAAAAGTCATTAAATCCTGTACCTAAAACAAAATGTCAGGCAGTCACACATCCATCCAATTGCTGCCTCTTGTCTGGGTCAAATCACAGTCACACAAATAATCATTATTATTATCCCCGCCAACAAGGTCATATTTTCGGTTTGGTTTGTTGATTTGTCAGCAGGGTAACGGAAAAATGACATGCCCGAGTTTTCTGAAACTTGGTGGAAGTGTGTAGCATGGACGGAGGAAAAACCCCTTTTAACTTCTGTGCCCTTCTAGTAAGTCTATGGACAATTTAAATAACAGACGGGGTTTGATGATAAATATTCATCAGGATTAAAAGCAGGAGAAAACACCTCAGCTTGACCTTTTTATAAATTTGTTCACATGTTATTGGTTAATTGGGATAAAAAGGCAGGCACATAACCTTTTTTTTTACTTTTAAGTCATTATTTAGGACAGATTCTTTTTCCATTAGTCCTTTCATTAGAGAGTTTGAGTACTTCTTGGATCCTGCTGTTGGCTTTTCATCCGAACTCCTAAATCTGTAATATAGGTGAACTGAATCATCTGTCTCACACAGCTGGATAACGTCACAGATGTTAGTCACACCCGCACAAGTTCTTACTGCTGCAGTTTTCATGCCAACCTGTAACCAAACCTCTGATTCATGCGACCTATTTTTACAGAGTGAATGCTGACTCAGATGTCTGGAACCAGTGTAAACATTCAGACACGTACCCTCTGTTGGAGCAGCTGCGTGATCTTCTCCTTGTGCTGCCCTAGGTCATCTTCTACTTGAGAGAAACGAGCCACAGAAAACTGCTTCCTGTAGTACGGACTGAACTCCTTCAGCTCGGCCTCGGCCTGGCCTGCAGGAACACACAGAGAGAGAAGCAGAAAGAACAGTCACTGAATAGTTTTATTGAGGGGGGGGCGCACAGATTATGCTCGAGGACGGGTGTTGAATACTGAGACATTGAAGTTGAACTCCTGGTCAAGTTTCAGCCTAACAAAAAGAAAGAGGCCGGCCCAGTGTGGGCATGTTGTCGCAGGTAGAGGATGAAATATGAACCAGAAAGTTCAGTTTGAAGACGTCTCAAACACAAAAGACGCCACATTTGTACTCACCTGAGATCAGATTCTACAAAGAAGTCAGTGATTCATAAACTGGTGTCACACAAGAGGAAGGCTGTGGATCCTTTGAGTCATTTGGAAACAAACATGAACAAGGCTACAAATATTCAGGGTGGTAAAGTACGAGCTGGACACACACAAGGAAACAAAGAAAGCCAAACACATCAGTCAATCCAAAATATAAAGCGGTCCATCTTGTTCTTGATTACAACAGTCTGTAAAAACTGAACCTAATGAGAAACATAAATGAAAAGAAACAGTCCCTGTTCTTGAGAATGTTTTTTAAACAAAATTCAACTCGCATTACAATAGTTTCTCCTGTATCGTCACCGTTTTCAAGTCTTTATGGAACACATGCACAAGCTTTCTTTAACAAAACCTGAGCTCATCTATACGCTCATTTTCCATCTTTTCGTCGGTGCTGAGACATGCCAAAGTCTTCCTCCCGCCTGGGTAACAAACACCAGATGACATCACACTGTACCCGAGGTGATCCCTGCATAACGCTGTAATCAGGTCACTGAGGCTGCTGTGAGTCTCTATGGATCGCAATCGAGTAACTATCCAGATTACAAGATGTCCAATCAGACTCTGCATCTCTGTCCAAGTCCACTCTCACGACATCATACAGACACACTACCTCCTCAGTCCCTGCTGTGGTCTGTCAAAATACGGCTAGCTGGCAGTACGTTCACATGATTACTGAGAGAAAAGAGAAACCTCTCAGATTTCACTCTGTTCCTGCTGAAACCCGGCCAGATTCCTGACGCGGAGGGATTCAGTTTCTTAGGAAAAACACAACAAACAATAAAGCTCTGTTAAAGTCACTGCAGAAAGTTCCCCATTTGTCAGTCTTCTCTCCGCACGGCTGCAAACCACATCACCAGGGCAAAAAAATAAAAACACAAAATGAGTATTTACGTGGCCTTAAATGCTCAATATCCACAAACTATGAGAGGTAATTCCCAGTGACACATCCTCCACTTAATGGATAAACATGCCCGAGCGTGCGGCTGCTGTTTATTGTCTCCCTCACTGTGCAGTCAGTGTTAATGTCGGGGTCCATGAGCTCTGTCATTATCTCTCTGGGATGTTTTACAGCAGGGGTGATGGCACGGCGCCACGACAACCCGACTCCACGTCACTATGGAAACAGAAGCTGCGGAGCTCCAACACACTGAGTTTGAGATGAATTTAGAAAACTGAGTCGAGGAATTAAAACACATGTGAGGTTTCTGTGGCTCAGTAACAGGGCAGAGAAAAGTATCTAACTGAATGAATGGCTCAATTTGTACCTTAAAATGTGTTAATGAATTCATTAAAAAGGACCTTTATTTTTCAATTGAGGTCAAATTCAGCGATGATTCTCATGCTACTCTGTAAATCTCAATACATTTTTACCCCTTAAAGATCCCATTAACCATGGAGATAATCCATTAAAACCTCCCTTATTATGTTATAGCTCAATAAATAACCCCTTAATTTTGGCGAACCCCTTGAATTTGCACCTTTATTTTAAGATTTTGTTAAGGTCTACATTTGGGGAAGCTGTAATATTAAATTGTATATACTGTAAGGGTAATTAACTCCTTAAATCGATGCAGAAAACCCATTAAAAAAAAAAGGCATTAATACTTTATAATCCATTAGTTTATCATTAAAATAGCCTTATTAAATGACTGAATACTGACTGAAGTTCCCTTAATGTATCCTTATTTGAAACTTGAAAATATTACAGAGCCATATTGTAAACCCCAACTCCCAACTTTAATAACATCTTGAATTGATAATGAATGTCAAGTGTTTCCATTTGTGGAAATTAAGGTTAAAGTCATTTGAAATCCACTTGAAATAAAGTTTTTAAAATAGATTTCTGGCCACCATACCAAACATTTAGTCACTCATTTAGATGAAGGTGTTTGGTGTGGATGAAGGCTTAATGAAGGTTTTTTTTTTTTTTTTTAAAGGATTGTTGTTCAGGGCAGAGGTTGATTCTTCACCAGCAGCTGCAGTGTGAAGCTGTGGATGGAGGATCTCAGGGGACCTGCTTGTTTTTTCCTCAGTCCTCAACAATGCAGCGTGTAAAAAGGTTAGCTCCGTGTCTCGTCTGCCCGTTGACCCCGACAAGGCCTTTCCCCCACTGATCAGCTGACAAGAATGGATATCCTGCTCCCAGTCGTGGGTGGTTTCCATCTCCTGACCAGTAACGCTCCACACACATTGGTGAGGAGTCTGTTCACCTGGACCACAATAAGACCACTCAACAAGTTTCCCCATCTGATCTTCTGTGGATATTTTGGCAAGAGAATCCAAATGTTTTGCTGACCCCCTGACCTCTTCTCTAGTGACACCATGAGTACAAAACAAAGCTCCACAAAAGGATGAACACTATCATTTAAGACTAAATTTAACCCTAAAATGCAAAGAAATTTGGGGGGGTAAATCATCCGGAAAAGTTAAAATCGTGGTAGATAAAACACCGTACAGTGAAAGGCACCCACTATGATCCCTGTATGTACACCATTCTGCATCCCCAAATATGTTTCCACCAAGACAACACCCAGTCCTCCACATACTCTGAAACAAAGACACTGCTTATGTAACTTTCAGTGCAGCCTGCTGTCTTACTTCTGCACTACAGCATCTAGTCAGGTTGGAGGGTAACCTTTATCCAATAAAGTAGAAGCTGTGAGTCACTCAGGGAGGACCAGAAACTCGTACAGACACCAGAGAAGCAAACCCTGAGAGGAAATGTGTTTTATTTGTCAGCTGGTTCAGTCCTTCAGAGGTTCGGTCTGCTCTGGCTGCCAGCTGTGAGACACATACGTTTTCTGTTATAATTGACTGACTCATTCTCTGCAAGCTGTGCTGCGAGCTGAAGCACACATTTCAGGGTGGAGGAGGAACTTCTTCTTCAGTGATTCTTTCTGCTCGGAGTTCATCTTGGTTCACGTTGCTGTTGATTTGAATGGCTGCGACGCCGGCCCTCAACTTATGCTCGCCTGCTTTTTATGCAAAATATCTCAAGCCGCTGTTTGTTTAATGGTGGTTATGCAAACACGGAGAGGTGGCCGAAAGGGAGATGAAATAGTCAGACAACCTTTAAAACGTTAAGAGTTAAAGGCGAGGAGTTTTATATAGTAATGTAAATACCTTTGGCTTCAGTCACTGCTGTTCAGACAACATAAGCAGTTTTAGAGTCTGAGTGAAAATTATCCAGAAAAGGGGGGAGGGTAGTCTGACTGCAGGGGAGGGCCTTCTCACCGATCATTGAAAAAATAAATACAAATTACATTAAAAAAAAGATTGCCGTGGTTCCTAAAGGCTAACTTTGACATACGAATCACCAGAAAGATCAATAATATCAAATAATGTCAGTTTGGAGAAACACAGCAAACTTCTAGCAGTTGGCGATAAGGATAAAATCCTTGAATGCAAAAACATGTAAATTTACCATATTTATATGATATATTATTGTAAATTGCCTGGAAAGTCAATTGAGAAACAATGTATGGATACTATTACTAGATGGGGGTGGCTGTGTGGGTAGTCATGGGTTGGGTTTGAAGATATTTTTTTAAATGTCTTCAAACTCCAAAAAAGTGAAATATATAGTCCAGGCCTTCTCACCACCCACAGTCATTTTCCTACAGTCCCTCAGAAATGAGTTTGTGCTCGGAAAACTTGATATTTTAAAAACAAAACAATAAATGATTCATTTAAATAAACACAGATTACTCACAATAACTGCTCTGTTTTTGTTTTGTTGCCTTTTTGCAAGGACCGTTCTTGTTAATCAGCATGACTGTAAATGAGCCAGTGAAAGCCATCTGCCTGCCTCTCATTTGCTGTCCCCTGGCTCATTAAAGCTGAGCGGCAAACACACATCGTAAAAACATTATATAAAGCAAAACAGAGAAAGACAAGCGTGTCATGAACACAGCACGAGTGGGTCATTCAGAGCAACTTAACCACAGCCGACAGACATCGCCTCTAAATGTACTCGGCCATTTCCAGACGCATCCACACAGCAAGTGACACATTATTGTGGCTACTACAGGGATGTAAAGGTGGAGCCATTTTAACCACAGACTGCAATTATACATTGGTGACATTATGCTCACAGTTGGAGTCAGATATGGGCGTTTCCTTGTCTCGTTACTGTAAGGGCGTTGCAGCCAACACTGAGCATGCACTGTGAGGACTGGATGTTCTGTTCCAAGATGGTGACAATTAATCCAGATTAAAGTTGCTCAACCACTCTTTGACCGTAACCTGCCAGCTCAGCCCAAATACCTAGGGACACATAGAAATAATAAATCTTCATGGTTTTAAAGTTCGGATTGATGATGAGTGACTTTCTTTCAGATACTTGGTGCTTTTTAAATCGGAGCAAAGCCCCAAAGCCCCATAGTTGTGTAATGTCTAATAAATTAAAGTACTGCATCCACACTCTCCACATTTAAGAGTAGGCTAAAGACTTTCCTTTTTGATAAAGCTTATAGTTAGGGCTTGCTCAGGTTTGCCTTGGATCAGCCCCTAGTTATGCTGATATAGGCTTAGACTGCCTCTCTTCCTCTCTCCTCCCTCCCTCTCTCTTCTCCCTCTCTATCTGTATGCATTTATGTAAATGTATGTTACTAACTCATCATCCGGGGTATCATCTCCGGAGTTTCTGTGTCTATCATGTGGCAGGTTGCCACTGATAAAGTTTACGTCAGGATCAGGAATCGTGGCTGCGCCTGCTGACCTGGTCCTGCTGGACACCGGGAAGCCTTTTTGACATTTTCCTGGATTCATCCATACTTTCTCTTTTTCAACACAACATCATTTTCTGTCAAATGTTGTATTTGTACTATGTTGTTTATCCTGTACATACGACATCTATTGCACGTCTGTCCGTCCTGGGAGAGGGTTCCTCCTCAGTTGCTCTCCCTGAGGTTTCTTCCATGTTTCCCACTTTAATTATGGAGTTTCTTTTAGGAAGTTTTTCCTTGTGCGATGCGAGGGTCTAAGGACAGAGGGTGTCGTAACCTGTACAGTCTGTAAAGCACACTGAGACAAATGTATAATTTGTGATATTGGGCTATACAAATAAATTTGATTTGATGTTCACTTAATCTGTGCAGGATCTTATCCCAGCATGCACTGGGCGAGAGGTTGAGCAAACCAAGGCCTAATAAATATAAATAATCATTCACTCTCGTATTAGCTCAAGATGCACCTTCAGATTATTGAAACCTAAAGGACTAGCTCCCCACACATTATTTAGGTTTTGCACACAGGAAGAAACAAGTTCAAGAGTTTAGATGAGACACAAACACACCCTCACTCTCTGCACTCCACGTTACGTTTGCAGACAGTTTCAGATATCTCCTACTGCACAACGTCAACAATCCAGATTTTAGCTGTAAATAATGTTTAAAACCAGAAACATGATCTAAAGGCAAACAATGATTTTATCTCCTGACAAACTGAACCAGACACCTAAAACATATATGGTGATGCTTGTCCAGACCTTAACTTACACATCTTTGGCCTGCGGGAGAAAATCACCACGCATACATGGAGAGAGAAAGAACCCAGCGAGGTCCTTCTTGCAATGAGGTGACAGTACTCACTACTGAGCCCCTGTACAGCCTCTCTATCCACAGATCAACGGGGGACTTTAGATGCAGCACCATTTGTGGGAAAAACTGTCACCAAATCTAACTCAAGGCCTTGTTTACCTGCTTCATGACAAGAACAGGATCAACCGATCAACCAATCAGCTGAGGGCCGCTTATGTCCGCACATTGTTGACAGGTGTGGATGTCATCTTTACCCATAACACCCCTCTCTGAGTAGACTTGCAGAGACATATTAAGGTGTATTCTCAGAGAACCATAACTTCTTTCCCATCAAGCAGTTTCAGGGCGTTCTTTGTTCCCATCACATATACAAGTCCTGCTCCTCTATGGAAAAGGTAGACCACAGTTAAGCCATATATCCTTAACAAAGAGAAAAAACAAGTTGAATTATTTTGATAATTAGTTTTACAAAAAATGGGGGAAATGTAATCTATCTATCTATAAAATAATATTTTCCAAGTGCCCACAAGTGTTACTTATATTGGGAAAAATGTGATAGCTATACATGTTATACATATTGAAGTACTGGTATTTACATGTTTACAACCTGTACTTAGTCTACAATCTCTCTTTCTCTTTTATGTCTGCTGTGTACACAGACTTCAGTTCAGTCAAAGTTTCACTGAATTTTTGTCACATGAGTGTTGGTGTCGGCCATAAAGGGATGAAATATCACTATCTTAAGCTTAGATTTGGTTATTTTCCTGAATACATCCATGGTATACATTCTTCCAACTATGACTGTGTTAATATAGTTCATCACATTTTGGGACTCACAGAACCAGTCTCTACTGTTTGTTCACACTTCAAAACTTCAAAGAGTTACTTTAACGCTTCAACAGGACCATGAAGAGCCACACCTGTGCACAAATCCATGTTGTAGGTGTATCTTAACTGTGAACCCACAGAATAATCCTGCGGTGTGTGTCAAGGACTCACTTTTTAGCCAAATGTGTACAACTTCAGTCAGGTCATCTAGACATCTTAAAAAAAACTCTTTACTTTTTTTCTTAATAACATACGAGTCTTGTGTCAAGACAAACTTTTAAAACATGCCAACCGATCCTCTAAAGTATGTTGGTATGTGAGTGTTTAGTATGTGAACTGTGAGTGAGAGTTGTGTGCTGTGATTCATCAGCTCGACTACAAGCTTCCATTTCACCGGAGAGACCTGCTCTACCACCTTCAATATTAATAATTCTCAATACTGAAATGTTAAAAAGTATAACAACAAACAACTAATCACTTGTGTTTATGGCCCCTTTTCAACGTAGTTCACTTAAATCTGTCTTAATAGGATATAAAAACAAAGAAAAGAAGGAAATATCCAATATTGAGAGGCTAAAAACAGCATTTTCTGCCATTTTTGCATAATAATTAAGTTAACAAATAATCGATTATAAAAATAATTGCCAACAGTGTTTCTGTTGATCGACTAATCGTCGTCTAAATAAAACATCAACTTTCCAGCCCAAAGCACCTGCAGTGCTATTTCACACAGGAAATGCCATTATATTGAATCAAATCAAATCAAATTTATTTGTATAGCCCAATATCACAAATTATACATTTGTCTCAGTGTGCTTTACAGACTGTACAGGTTACGACACCCTCTGTCCTTAGACCCTCGCATCGCACAAGGAAAAACTTCCTAAAAAGAAACCCTAAAATTAAAGGGGAAAAAATGGAAGAAACCTCAGGGAGAGCAACTGAGGAGGGATCCCTCTCCCAGGACGGACAGACGTGCAATAGATGTCGTGTGTACAGGATAAACAACATAGTACAAATACAACATTTGACAGAAATTATGTTGTGTTGGAAAAAAAGAAATAGAAAGTATGGATGAATCCAGGAAAACGTCAATAAGGCTTCCCGGTGTCCAGCAGGACCAGGTCAGCAGGCGCTGTCACGATTCATGATCCTGACGTAAACTTTATCAGTGGCAACCTGCCACATGAGAGACAGACACTCCGGGGATGATACCCCGGATGGTGAGTTAGTAATATACATTTACATAAATGCATACAGATAGAGAGGGAGAAGAAGAGAGAGGGAGGGGAGGAGAGAGGAAGAGAAGGAAGAGAGCAGGGAGGTGTCCCCTGGCAGTCTAAGCCTATAGCAGCATAACTAGGGGCTGATCCAGGGCAAACCTGAGCCAGCCCTAACTATAAGCTTTATCAAAAAGGAAAGTCTTTAGCCTACTCTTAAATGTGGAGAGTGTGTCTGCCTCCCGAACACAAACTGGAAGCTGGTTCCACTGGAGAGGAGCTTGATAGCTGAAGGCTCTGGCTCCCATTGTACTCTTAGAGACTCTAGGAACCACAAGTAACCCTGCAGTCTGGGAGCGTAATGCTCTAGTTGGTTTATAAGGTACTATGAGATCTTTAAGATATGCTGGAGCCTGACCATTAATTGATTTGTAAGTCAGGAGAAGGATTTTGAATTCTATTCTGTATTTTACCGGTAGCCAGTGCAGTGCAGCTAATACAGGAGTAATATGATCCCGTTTCCTTGTTCTAGTCAATACACGTGCCGCTGCATTTTGGATCAACTGAAGAGTCTTAAGCGACTTTTTGGGACAACCTGATAACAATGAGTTGCAGTAATCCAGCCTTGAAGTAACAAATGCATGGACTAGTTTTTCTGCATCATTTTGAGACAGGATGTGTCTTATTTTTGCAATGTTACGTAGATGAAAGAAGGCAGTCCTTGAGATTTGTTTTATGTGGGAGTTAAACGACAGATCTTGATCAAAGATGACGCCAAGATTCCTTACAGTGGTGCTGGAGGCCAAGTTAATGCCATCCAGAGCTTCTATGTCATTAGAAAATGCGTTTCGGAGGCGTTTAGGGCCAAGTATAATAACTTCAGTTTTGTCTGTGTTTAACATCAAAAAGTTGCTAGACATCCAAGTTTTTATGTCCTTAAGGCATGCTTGAAGTTTAGCCAATTGATTGGTTTCATCTGGTTTAATTGATAGATATAATTGGGTATCATCCGCATAACAATGAAAGTTTATAGAGTGGTTCCTTATAATATGGCCCAAAGGAAGCATATATAAGGTGAATAGAATCGGTCCAAGTACAGAACCCTGTGGAACTCCAAGACTGACTTTGGCTGTCATGGAGGATTTATCGTTAACAAGTACAAATTGAGATCGCTCAGATAAATAGGACTTGAA
Organism: Cottoperca gobio; assembly: GCF_900634415.1. Classification (NCBI taxonomy): domain Eukaryota; kingdom Metazoa; phylum Chordata; class Actinopteri; order Perciformes; family Bovichtidae; genus Cottoperca; species Cottoperca gobio. The sequence goes on along the minus strand of NC_041358.1, from coordinate 6,978,913 downwards.
CCAGCTTAGTGCGGTTCCTTTTATACCAACACAATGTTCCAGTCTCTGTAGTAGAATGTCATGATCAACAGTGTCGAAAGCAGCACTGAGGTCTAACAAGACAAGAACAGAGACAAGTCCTTTGTCTGATGCCAATAGAAGGTCATTGGTAACTTTCACCAGTGCCGTCTCTGTGCAGCTGTGAATGAGTGCAGCTGATGTTTAGGCCGTCATCTACTAACTGAATATATTTCAAAACCAAATCTGGATGCCTTACCACCTTTGCTAAACAATTTCAAATTCTGCAAAGACCTTGCAAACACATGCAGAGCAGATGTGGCACAGCTGAAACAAGACAAATGTGAATATGCAAAATCACACACAAATAAGTCACTTCACCTGCGCACACTGAATCTTTATCACCACACCTGGTTCAACCTCCACTAATATATAGCTAAGATTTACTATTAAAATGTCTTTTTTGTGATGTACTCAATATTATTACTCTATATCAAGTGTTTAGGTTTAAAAATCAGCATTGATTTTGGTTTGCATTGTGCTCAATGAGTAACAACACTTTGAGGATTGTAAGATTTACATATCAAACCCCAAGAAATGTTTGTTAAAAAAGATCTTGTGGTTGTCTGTTGGTGTGTGTGTGGAACATTGGCATGTCAGCACGTCATGTGTGCTTTCACACACACTCTTCAACATGGACACCGTGACGTTCAGAGAAGAGCCTCTTTGTGTTGTCAGTGAGGAACTACCCAAGACACTAAGCAAGTTACTGAATGAGAGTGTGTATGTGTGTGTGTGTGTGTGTGTGTGTGTGTGTGTGTGTGTGTGTGACAGAAATATGAGTGTGTGCATTTGTTGTATTTAGTTCTCTCGTTTTCTAATTCTGAGAATGGACACTCCCACAGCGAGGTGCAGAGTAGAGAGTTCAATACAAGTCCATGAAAATTACACACCTTTCTTGTTTTTCCATTTACAGAAATATTCAAACCATACTCTGTAGTGTAGATGAGGATTATAAAACCACAACACAGAGACTCCGTAGTCCGAACAAAGACGGCAACTTCATTACTCCTTTCAACCTTGACAAAGGCAGAGCATACCAGATCCTTCAGTTCTTGCCTTTTACAATAAAAGCTGTAGATGTATGTATGTAACTGTTTACCAGAAGAAACTCAAATTAACGCAATAATATAGCTTACAGTAGCTTAAACTATACACACATTTACCTCAGACAGACAGGATCTCAGAAGTTGGTCCAAATCTATTCAAACCTTTAATTGAGCAAGTATTGCAACTTTGTTTTGAATAGTTTTCATACAAAACATTGGCAAGCGAGTATTTCACATTTTCATGTTGTTTATTAGCCCTGCCCCCGGTGTATAAAGGCCAATGTATTTAAATCATCTCCATCTTCCATATCGGTAGGAAAAGGTTAGCAGCAGACACAATATATTTTTTATCCAGATGGTTGAAAAAGAAATTGAAAGAGGGTTCAGTGTCGTTTAAGGACCTTGTGGGTTTTTCACAGATGGTCAGGGATTTATCTCTTAGACAAATGGATGCTTTGCTCTGTGTTTTGTTTGCAGAGAGATTACATAAGAGACACAAGGCAGAGGGGGAATAGTCAGTAATGATAGAGAGCTGCACTTGGAAAGGTTACTTCAATAAACATCCCTCACAGCAGACAGGTTTCACTGCCCTGATGTGATTTTATTTACAGTCTCTATGCAACCGACTCTCACACACACCCTCATTATGAGAATTGAGAAGCAGCTTCGGATGGGCGTCAACATGCGAGAGATTTTCTAAAACAATAATAAACTAATCTATCCGTTAGGGACTTTTACAATCAGAAGAGCCTGTTTGACGCTTGCATTCCACCATACCTGAATGATGTAATAAGAACAAAGTCAAGGTCTTGACGCCAAGCTTGTGTTTACACTCAATAAGATGCAAACAAACAGGAACCGTCAGCTGAAGGACCAAAAAGGCTCCATCTGCACTGAGCTTGAAGCACAAAATGAACCGATATGAGACTACATATAATACCAGGGAACTGACTGTTTCTTCACACCTGAGCTTCACTTTTAAACCACAAAACCTTACTTTAAAAACAAACAAGCAAGATTTTGGGATATGCAATCGAGAAAATTTGATCTCAATTAATCTGTCTGTTAAATTCAGAGCTGGAGTCAGTTGAATATTTTTGGGTTTTAGACTGACAAAATTGAAGGTTCTGACCTTTGAGAAACATTAATGGACATCTTTTCTATTTTCTGGCATTTCATAGACCAAACGGTTAATCTAGAAAATAATCTGCAGATTAATCTAAAATGAAAACACTCATTAGTTGCAGTCCTACTACAAACGCCTCCAAAGCTGACTGATTTACAAATTGTATCTTTATCCAAACACAATATCCAACCATATCTGACAACCTATAGCTGGAGACGCTGCGCAGAAGTAAACACTGTTATTTATTATAACAGAAATAGTTCTAGGCACGCAACTCCCTCTGAAACCCCAAACTGTTATTTCTGTTGTTTGATTTAAACAAACAAGATAGAACGTTAATTAGTGAATTTAAGAGGTGTTGCTAGGTTGTTGTTGTTGTTTTTTTACTTTGGACTGAGCCAAGCTAGTTGTTTCCCCCTGCTTCCAGTCTTTATGCTAAACTAGGCTAACCACATCCTGATTCCAGTTCCATATTTAACAAACAAGACAAGAAAGTGATATCCATCTGAATATTTCACTCTCAGGAATACAATAGTAAATATGATTTTTTTACTACTACTACTACCACCAATCGGCAGGAGTGCTAGTAACAATAGCAGTTAGCAGCCAAAACGAGGTTCCATTGAGAGACGTTATGATGTGTTCATGCTCTATTCAGCGAAAATTAGTTGGGCAAAGATCAATTATAACGTTATCATGAAATGTTCAAATATAATTCTGTAAAATATAGTTTTGGGCGAAAAAACTTGAATAAATCCAGTTGTTTTGACGGAGATATTTTCACAGAAAAATTAAATAGATATTGGAGAAGGAATTATGATCCGTAAAAAGAAATGTTGGGACCGTGCTGAAAATAGTTAGTCTGTAGTGACTGAAATCCATGTTACACTAACCATGAGTTTTGTGATCCTTTGGACCCCTTGTAAATACATACTTTCTTGGCTACTCAGCGTTGGTTTGCATAGTTAAAATTAGTTTGAATAGCAGCAGATTCGCAGTATTTGCGTTGTGTTGTGTGGTCAGGCCGTCTGCGTAAACAGCAGGTGGGTTTCCAGCAGAGAGCCTGAGCAGCAGCAGCTTCCTCTCTTTGTGCAGAGCAGTGGATTCAGATCTAAAAAGGGGGGGAAAGTCTCAGTCCTCTCAGCTTCTCTGAATATCTGAGGGATTGTGTAATAGCAGCTGGAGTGACACAGCATGAAGAGCTGACAGCAAAAACATCTCTACATCTGTTACAACCATGTTCGGGAAATCTGTGATGCTGAATAAATGTTTTGTAGCTACGAACAAACTGTCTTGCATTTTAATACAAACACACACACATAATCTTTTTTTTATGGCATACATACTGCCTGAACAAATGATGTAATGCTGCAAACTGAGCTAAGTCTCTGAAGCCATTACGGAGACTTGCAAACACAGTCACAGTTTTACTCCACTAAAGAATCACCTCAATCAGAATCAAATACCAACTCTGTAAAGGAACATCTAGCTGTGACTCAATATACTGCACGTGCATAGGTAGTTAATTGCAATAACACATCAGATGTAAAAATATGTATTTATGGCACTCAACAGCAGACAGCTGCCTACATTAGACAGCAGGAAGACAATCAGGACCATCACAGTTAGCCACACTAACTTTAGTTAAAGGTCCTCCGTTTAGTTTTGGACCTCTAGAAGTCATGCACAAGCAACAGGATGCGCATGCACATTCCTGCAAATATCTGACACTACAGGTGGCAGTAAGACGCCAAGAAACACAACAATGCACCAACAAAGTTAGAGGGGAAGAAGACTGAAAGCTAAACATGGATGCAAACAATACTGGATTTTAAATTATTTCTGAGGAAGGAAATGCATTTAATATGTTTGTTGAAGCTGAATTCACTGAATGTAAACATAACTTTTGTCATCTTCAACATTATTGTTGTGCGCAACTGTGGAGTTGTTTGTTCTGGGTCATCTGTGTGACCACTATTACACACAGCTATTTATACACAGCGTTTCATTCACTTTCATATAGTTAGTCCACTCTAATTAGTCATCATTGGCGGATGACTTTACGTAGGGAATAATAAATGTGTTAGTAGGGCTGCAGCTATCGATTATTTCAGTAATCCAGTATACTACCGATTAATCGAGAAAGTGGATAAAATAAATACTTTTGAAAAGGTGCAATAGTAAATATACAAAAGAGAAAATAAGACTGAGCAATTAAGATCATACCATCAAGATCATATATCATATCTGATCATAATCCCCTCACTGATCTCTATTTTATATTGCTGTGAAAACATCTCATTCAAACAACTGTATTTATTCAAGTTTCAATTTGTATTTCATTGTATATGAATACATTTGATCATGTTAACGTTATAATTTTTCTTCGCCCAATAAAAATCTTTACTGAATAGACCTTGCATACATCATAATGTTTCTCGAATGAACCTCAGTTAACAGTAGCTGCTGGCTCAGATTTGGCTCAGATTTGTTGTTCAATTCAATCTGTGGACTGTTGATTAGCGGTAACAAATGACTTTCCCAGCACCCACTGCTAATGTGCATTCTGGTTCAGATCAGTCAGAAACCAGTACCAGTTTAAGACCAGTTTCTGTACCAATCCCTACACATGACTCACTGAGCAGTCACAATGTTTTTGCATTACTCAACAGTTTAACATGTTGAGTAATGCAGAAACTTCACAGCGTAGCAGATGTTCAACCCTGTTGAGCTTCTCTGTTTGTCGTCTTGGGTGAAATATGTGGAGGACAAACATGCGTCTCCACGATGCCAGATGTTAAAGATGCTCAGAAACATCATCATTGTACATCTATGCCTGTGGTTTGGTGTATTCCTTTACTCGGGATCCACATGTTCAAAGTCTCACAGAGTCAAATTACATCTCACAAACTCTGTTGCTGCTGTTAAATTTTAGTGTGGAAAATATCCCCTGAGAATCCATAAAGCCCAACAGACACATGTTGGAGCAATTAGTGAAATATGGCCTCCACAAGCTCATTATCAAGTATTTAAAGTAGGAGTTGCAGATCACATTTTAAGCACAGTTCTCTATCTGCACAGCCTTTTTCTCTCCTCAGACTTATTCAGAAACAAAATCAGAGACAAATCCGATTTAGCTGGAGAGAGTTTGGAAGAAATCTGACAATGTTTCACAACAGCCTCCATGTTTTCCAGTCTGATGGTTGAAAGCAGAAACCAATGACAGCGCAGAGAGTGGTGCATTTGTTCAGCTGGATGTAGTAAAATCCATCCAAAGAAAATGTACAGACAGATGTATTAAAAACTTTTTTTTAAAGGGTTGCATCCTGGTGCATTCCTTTGAGGTTTTAAAATTGACATATAAAAAATGTTCCAGATTATTCAATGGAAGGTTTGCAACATTTCTTTGGTCAGACATTGAATGCCTCTTTCCATTTGTGGACAATTAAAATAAGACATTCAGCTCTATTGGGATAGTATCTCTTATGATTGTAATTAGGTCTGCAAGTAACAATTATTTTTATTATCGATTAATCTGCTGATTATTTTCTTAATTAATCACTGAATCACGTGGTCTATGAAATATCAGAACACTTGTGAGAAATGCCTGTCACAGTTTAAAGCCTGAGGCGATTGCTTGTTTTGTTCAACCAAGACTCCAAAATCTAAAGATACTCAATTTACTAAAACATAAGAAACGCAGCAAATCTTCGCAAATGACGAACTACAACTGGTGGATGCTGGGTCTTTTTTGGGGTTTGGAAAATTACATCAGTGTTTCCCACATATAGACTTTACTTGGTCAGGCCGACGCCCAGGTATATTTACCGCAGACATAGTACATTTGTGGACCTATTTTAGTGTTTGTTTGTTTTTACAACATCCTTCGAGGGCCATACTAATTATTCAACTCATAACTTCTGCAAATTTTCTTTAAGACACAGCCCATTCATTTTACTTTTGTTTTATGCTGTGCAAAAAAGCAACTTTTGTATCCATGTATTCTTTCTGTTTTATCAGCAATCCTTTATTAGTCCCACAACGGGGAAATGTATCTTGTCACAGCAAAAGAACATATGAAGTAAAAAGGCAGTACACAATAATTAAATAGAATAAAAAATAATATAAGTACTAAGTGGTTGATAGAAAATAAAGTGAGTATTGCACATGGCAGTGATAATTGCACAGCAGTGGTGGACTAGTCTTTTCTTGGTGTGGTGGTCTACCTCTCTATCTCTCCATGTTGTCATGTTCCGCTCTGCAGAGCTGCTTGTTGGGCCAAACTCCGCCGAAGAGCGTTAACTTTATCCGAACACACTCGTCCTTTCAGCTCGTGCAGTTCGGCATGTTTCATGCAGTAATGACGCTCAAGATTATTTTTCATCTCCGCAAGTATGTCCACACAATCTAGACACACTGGCCTTTTACTTCCACATAGAAATAATCGTTCGTCCAATTTCTCCTGAAAAGTGCGACATTCCACATCCAGCTTTCTCTTGTTTACACTCGCCATGCTGCGTTCACTGAGGTCAATGACCGTCTCGTTTAATATTGAAGTTTTTTGACATGACGTGACCACGTGATGACACTTTCCGCTCGTGTTGTGTTCAAGGACCCTGACCTTGGCCAAGAAAAACAGTCAGTTGCCCATTTAAAATATTGCCATCAAGTTCTTTTTGCTAGTGGATTTGTTTTGCGTGCTTTTTACGAATTACCTCGAGGGCCGGATCAAATGGTCTCGCGGGCCGTATACGGCCCGGAGGCCCCCCACCCCTGGTCTAAGAGAACGATGGCATCCGCGAGCAATTAAATTGTGGACAATCTAATTGATTATCAAAATAGTGGCCAATTATTTTGCAGTTGATCCACTAATCGATTAATCATTGCAGCTCTAGAATTATTGTGAATTTTATTCATCAAATGCATTCAGTCAGACGAACGGCGTAAAAGTTATATAGACAGTTTTATAGAATATACGTTATGCCCCGTTACATTCAGCAATTATATTGTTTAGGCCATCTGGATGATGACGAAAAAATGTCAGATAGAGTTAGAAACCAAAGAAAAATAAAATGTTACAGCCCAAACACAAAAGAGGACAAATGTGTGGAGGGACCAGCCTCCACCAAAACTGAACTGCAGACTGCAGACATCCAACCCAACCCAGAAAACTACCACCAAATACTCAACAAACTCTCCCGTACACATCCACCCCACCCTCTGCCCAGTACACATACTTAACTGCTGAAGACTGGAAGAGAGGAATGTTTTCACCACAAGAAATGGACGCACTGTGTCGATGCTGTGAGTTCGCCATCCACTAAACGGCCAGCCAGGAAAAACTGAGGAGGCAAACATGAATGCACAGACTCCTCACAGAGTCTTTGAGCTGCTTCTACAACAGAGAACTACATGAGCTGCCAGAGATAAACATTACCCAAAAGGACCCCATTAAACAAGAGAGTCGGGTTTCCTTTAACCATGACCATACAGCATCTTATTTACCAGCAGGCAGAGGTGTTTACAGTGACGACTACAATCTACAAAAATAAAACACATTTCCATGATTTTCCACTTCACAGGAAACTGTGGGATAGGATCAATAATTTTACTTTTTCCATTTGCATCATATGATACTCTGTCCTGTAACCACGGCAACAGCAGCGGCAATCTGTGTCAACATCAACAACAGACACGGAGATATTTTCACAGAAGATTATTTATCTTTTCTGAGTACAACAAAAATATCTAAAAAGGGACACCACAAGCTTATTCTGCATTTTTAAAATCATTGTTGCCATTTTGTTTTTTGTTCTCTTTTGTTTGTGTTTAACCTTTTTCTCAGCTTTCTCTGACTTTTCACCTTTATTTTGTTTGTTTACAACGGTGTGGTTTTGCAGAGCATTGACCCCGTCTGTTGTTCACGTGACCCAAGAAGCCAGAAATGGCCTCAATCCTACACACCTGGTTTCTAGACTCATGTCAGACTCATGAATGAAGCGCTAGAACGCTCTGATCGCAGTCATCAAAATGGGGCTACGGATACAAGTCCAGCCGTTCAATATCCAACCATAGAGAGATAGCTCAGAGTTTTTTAAAGTGGGGTTGTATGAGGGACTTGCCTACAGTAGGCTACATGGCGGTCTGAACAACCCCAGTTTAGAGAAGCAGACTGGAGTTACGGCACAGAAGCTAAGCAATGTTCGGCTGTGGACGGGGGGGCAGCAGCAAAACGCATTTAGCCACCTAAAAACATCCATCGCTGTACGCTATATTTAGAATATTTTTAATGCTTTACTTTGCAGTCAGACAGCCATAGTCGATGCCAAAATTCTGAAAACTTGATGGTACTCATTTTTCTACAGTACCGCAGGTGCCGTAGTGCACGGTCGTAACCTACCGTAAGGGTTTGAAACTAACTGCCGTCCCCTGGACAATAGAAAAACACAGTAAACTCACTATCCACATGTCCAGGGAACTCATATTTCTTCCCTGATAATGCTACATTGTGAACAACAAATATGTGTTGAAATCAGCAGGAGGAAAGCTAGCTAACATTAGCCGTTAGCTTAGCAGCCAGTGAACAGAGACATGACATCACTAAATGTAACGACTTCAGTTATGCGTCTGACGGCAAGGTACAGCAGGGAAAATATTCTAAACATAGCGTACCCCGTCCACAGCAGTACATTGCTTTACTTTGGTGCTTGTACTCCGGTCAGATTGCCATCTACCGTAGGTCATACACTGAATATGGATTAGTACCTCACAACCCCACTTGTTTGATGCACACTGTTGGGTAAAATGTGTGTCCAGCTGATGATTATCAAACTAACGTCAGTCTGGTGTCTGACCTGCATTGCAGTGGTGACTTGTGCCTCTCACAACAGGTTTACTGTTGCTGATGTTGTGCCGTGATTAAAGCCACTCTGATTCCACAAAGTGAACGTACAATCTGACTAATCATCGTCACCTGCTGAGCTGAATCCGGATTCATTTAGTCTCTGCTGCTTGTTTCCCTGAAGCTTAATATCAGTCATATGTATGCAGTCATTTCCTCTCATTGTTGACACCTCCACTGTAAAGCGCTGCGGGAACCTCCTCCCAAATCTCAACAACAGAAAAATAAAAACCTGTTCATGTTCACCTAAATCTGTACAGGTGTAAAACAAAAGAGATGCATGTGTGTCTCCAAACAACACCCTTTAACATTAGATTGTTTCTTGCTTTAGCCCGAGTGCTGAGGGCAAAGTGTGTGCAGACACCCAGAGGTGTTACTGAGCCCGAGGGGGGAATTTATTTCCAAAGTGAGAGCATTATCCATAACTCCAGAACATAAATGCATCCACACTAGAGCTGCAACTACTCGATTAAATCGATCAACAGAAAATTAGTTGGCAATTGTGAAGGGTTTCACTTCTTTTTGATGTTGACTAATCAGTAATCAAGATAACAAAAAAAATAACAAACAGATTAATCGTTAAAAAAGATGAGTAGCTTCCCTGATCCACACTGCATCGACACAGCCCATACTACTACAGAAATATGCCTCCAGTCAGCTGGTCTCTGCTGGATATGTGGGGACCTGCTGACTGTGTCATCCTTGCTCCGTTATTCTAACATTGATTATACGAAAGATATGACTATGGTGACAAAACAAAACTCCTGCTTCTTCTTAAATCAAGCACATCAAATATCATCATCATCATCATCATCATCATCATCATAATCTTCCTTAAAACCAACTTTCTTGCTCAAATAAGTCGAATTCAGCTGAGCTTTTTGATAGGCCAGCATCCCAGCATGAACACCTGTTAGCATCCCCACCTGTGTAGTGTTCACTGTGTACACAATGAAAACAGCAGAAGCACCTTTTGTCCTCTGCACATATCCACCCAGGGACACACCCAGCAGCACAGGAGACAAAAGGGGTTAACAGGTCTTGGCACTCTCTCCCATCTCACTTCTCTTTTTCCCCTGCAGGACTGGAAAGGCAGGAGTGACCTGATCAGCCCCACAGATAGCTGATCTGAAAACACTGGCAGCAGCATTAAATCCCCTCCAGAGTTTATTATCTGTCAGAAAAAGTGCCTGGAGGAAGGGGGATTTAAATATAGGTAAATATTTATGTGGAAAGAAAACAGACAGCCTGACGGACAGATTTAGATCTCTAGAAACAAGTTCAGGTGAAAATAATAGGCTGTTTGTTTCCACGGAAACTGTCAGCTGAATGAGATCTAGACTCGATTTGAATGAGACATTCCGATCAAGAAGCTGGAATTCACAGATTCCCCTGAAGCGCAAAAGGGGGGAAAACGCACTTCTTTGATTAATTTACCGATATCCACTTATCACTAACAATCATATGTGAAGCTTCACAACAACACAAAGCTAAAGAAGGGGAAGTTTACTGAGAAAATCAACAGAGACGCCGTATGTTAAAGCAAACGCGGGGAGAGCTCGGTGCGTCCTCGCTCCAAAAACGCGCTCCAAAACGTGAACGTTTGTATTGGGTTTTTTAATTTTACCTTTGATGTAGTTGGATTTGGTCTCATCCAGCAGACTGGACGTGGAGATCCCCATGGTGCTGCTGCTGCGAGAGGATCCACAGGTAAGGTTCAGTCCTCAGGTACAAGCACCGTCACATCGATCTGCAGCAGCAGCGAAGAAGGGAGGAGGAAAACGCCCTCCTCCCTCCTCTGAACACTGTGTCATTCAGTGACGTCCAGCCAGAAAAGCTAGCTCACTTTTTTTTTTACCGCTATGAATCACCCATGATGCTCTGGGTAATCAGGTGCTTTAATTACGTAATTCAACAACAATTTGACACCATTCAATTTAATTTAGATCAAATATCATAATTGTGGCGGTAAATTCTGCCATCAAAATATTAGTTAATGCCCTCAGATAGTTAATCATTCATTTTCTGAAAATAGTTTATGTATTGCAGCGGTGCAAAGTAACTAAGTACATTTACTCACGTACAGTACTTAGGTACAATGTTGAGGTACTTGCATATGAAATATTGTTCTTCTTACTTCACTACATTTACTTGATAACTTTAGTTACTCTGCAGATTCAGATTAATAAAACAAAATATAAATCAACTAATTAATTATGATGCATTATTTTAGATTAAGCTTTGTAGCAGTAGATGTAAAAAAAAGAAGCTCCACCTTTACTAGCTGCAATATTAACTTGACTTTTTCAGTATGTGTGTGCACATACTGTTGGGTATCTGGAGTGCCTCCCAACCCACACACTGAGATAATAAGACGACCCAGACAGTTAGAGATTCAACAAGTCTTTCAGATTTGACTCCAATTCCTACATCACATGCATGCTTATAAGAATTAACACCACCCTATCTGAGTATCTCCACCCAGGCCTTTGCAAAGGTGCACCTTATTTTTCTCATATGCCAATCAGAGCAGACTGAGCTATTTCGGGAGGGCGGCTTAAAGAGACAGTGTTTCAGACAGGGGGTGAAGACAGGTGCATTCAGACAGACTGTATGAGAAACATAATGTGTTTTTTGAAGGTTAAAGCATGTTCATATGTTCTCGTAGAAACTCAAAATACAAGTATGAAAATTAGCCTAATATGTCCCCGTGATGAACACATTGAGTCACTAATTATAATCCAATAATATTCTTTTTCTGAAATGGGCCATTCTGCATAATGAGAACTTTTACTTCGAGTATATTGTGATGCGAATAATATTTTGAAAGCATGACTTTAACTTGTAACAGAGTACTTCTAGAGTGGTATTGCTACTTTAACTTAAGTGACAGATCTCAATACATCTTCCTCGACTACGGTTCTCCTGTGAGGGTCAGAACCAGCAGTCAAGTCCAATGTCCACATCAGCAGAGGCAACAGGGCAAAGAAGATCCATCTTATAAACATTACAAATACAGTCAAATGAAATCATCTTTTCACCCTGACATATTGATCTCCAGCACACAGACGAGGTAAGTGTCTGACTCCTTAGCTGCATCGTCACCAGCAAAAGCCATAAATCCAGGGAAACTTTGCAAACGTCATCTCTGACGAGTTTGAACAGTATGGATTCTGTTTTTCCTAAATGGCGTCACAGCTACTTATCAGTTATCCACCTGCTGACTTTAAAAAGTTGAACTATGCTTTTATCATTATGGAAACCAGTACTGCAGTTAAACATTTTCTCTTTGCCACTGCATTTTATTTAATTAAACATGGGACTATTTGTTCATGAATTGCACTGTCATTTTTATTGTTTGATTTTTCTTTTTTGTGTAGCCCTGTGTTTCGTTGCTTAATGCCTTTTATATCTTATCTTTGGATTACCTTGTTGGAAGGTGCCATACAAATAAACTTGCCTTGCTTTGCATTATGTTAATGGATTTGTAATTGAGGAGACTTAGATTGCTATTACAAAAAAATTAGAAAAACCTTTATGCAACAAAAATAACAATTCTTTATTCTTTTAATAGATTGTAATCGCTCTCAGATGAAACAGAGCAATTTCATGTGGCTCAATTAAGAATTACAGGACATTACATACCTGAGAAATCAGCAAATTCAGGCATTGCAGAATTATTTTTATTACATTTTTATAACACAGGAGAAACAAAAGAAGACAATACACCAGCAACAAAAGGAAAAAACAACTTGTAGATTTTCATGAGAAATCTGAAATAAATAGAGAAACAGTGGATAAAGTTTTAATGTAAAATCCACATCAGTTTTGGTTTGATTAAAGAAATGTTCCAGTAAAAGCATGTCCACATTGTTTTTAGATATCAGTGCAGTCAGAACTTTGTTTAGGTTAATAGAAACCGTAGATGTGGAGTAGAAACGAGACAAGCAGTTCGGTTTTGTTTTCAAAGTGTGGAAGGTTTTGTGTGAATCGACCTCGTTCCTGCACGTTTCTCTCACACCGTCTTCTCCGTGCTCAAGCTCGTCTGAGTGGCGGTGGCATTAGTGTACGTGGGGACGCTGTACTTTGTGAGGACAGATTTAAACTGCTCCAGCGTGGCATCGGTTCGAACCCCCGTCGGGTCGAAGTGGGTCCGACTCACCCTGAAGCCGGCCTCCGTCAGGTACTGAAGAAACTTGTTCAACCTGTGCAGAAACATAATAAACATAAATAAAATGTTCCAGTGGTTTTATGTGTGTATTTAAAGTTAAAACATCTTCAGTATGTTAAAGGATACATCTGGTGTTATTCTATGAGCACAACATGTTACTCAGTCTCTTAATACTGTCTGACTTCCTGTCTGTGGCTCTCAGCTCCAAGCTCATTAGTTCCTACTGAAGACATAAATCTTTCTTCATCTACATTGTTTTTAAAGTCTCAGTAATTTCCTAAAACAGCTGCTCACTGTAGATTTGATCAAACAAACAGGAGGAAATGGAGCATTAGTTGGGAACCATTTCCAGGAGCGGATGAATCCTCATCTGGTGCTCTAGTGAGTATTTGTGGCAGCAGCACGGTGTTAGTGGGATTGAGTCAAAGCAAACTACACTGTGTGTTTATGGTAATGAAGGAACATGTCACCCAATGCAACAGTGCGGCTCGTTGAGGTCACTTACTTGGGCATGTTCATTCCTCGGATGCTGTGGCGGTGGATGCTGTAGTAGAAGGGCGGGTGATCCAGAGAAGCCTCAGACTTCATCCTCTTCACTACATTCCCTGACTCCTCTCCCATCTTCCTCTTCCCTGCAGAAAGACTGAAAATTAGATCTGAACAGAAACCTAAACTGAGAGGAATTATTGTCAATCTCTGCTAAACCCAGCAGGTAATGTCTGGATTTTGGGGAGACGTGTATATAACGTAAAATGTTGTGATGCTGCAACTACAGAAAAAGTTTGTCTCCTTTTTTGAACAAGGAAATATAGAGTACACAGTAAGTCAAACTGTCATAGAGTGGGGAAATGCTGTTCTGTAAGTAAAATAAACTTTTTAAGGGTAAAATTAAGAGTTTAAGAGGTTAAAGAGGTCATTCAAATGTAGGTTTTCACTGCAGAGCATTTTCATTGTAAGTTCTCTGTTGAGGGTGCAGTTGAGCTACACTGCCCTCTAGAGGACAGCAACAGTAAGTGTAACAGGTCTGTTCGAAACACAGTTTTCCTTGTAGATAAGCCTCTCTTTGCTTTATAAGTGGTGACGTGTGAGAGGGGCAACAATAAATGGAACTGAGACAAAGAAAAACGTTTTATTTCTCTTTAGGGTCTTCTTTCCATAATGGTGTCAGACACATATAATAACAATCTGACCCTGTCATTGGCAAAAACAAGCACTTTTAGTGGACGTACATTCACGTTGTGGAATAGCCCGTTATGATTACACTGCAGCGCTGTCACTCAATACTGGACCAATTAAAATAATTTGTGTCCCCATCAGTCACTTTTACAAAAAAAACATGGCTCCAGTCATTTATGGCCTTTTTCCATTTTTACTACCAAAAGTATTTTGGTATTTGATACCATTACTACAGCAGTCATTATATTATTTGTTGAAAAGAGCAGGTCAGCCAGTGTTCTGCTTTTTGAACGTGTCCCGGCTGAGGAAGAGCCACAGGTTGTGGCTTTTTGCAATATCAGGGCTATAATTCCTGAACATTTGGAATTAACAATGTACACTTATAAGCAAACCTATACGCATCTTTATGTCATGTCATACATATATATAGGATCCTTACCGTTTAACCTGTTTATAAGTCATGGACATTGTGTATATTTTGGATTTGCACCTTACTGTTCACTAGTTAATATTTGTATTATTCTTACAGTTAACCACATTCCTGGCATTGTATAGATTTGGTTTGCATCTTAATGTTGATCTTTTTCTTTATATATATTGCATTTTATATGAAAACCTCTATGTATTTGCACTCTTCCTTCTTTGTTATGCAACTGCTGCACAACAATTCTCCTCAGGATAATTAAAGTTCCATCTTATCTTATCTTTCAACTCCAAAGAGACACGTACAAGCTACTTTTGAGCTAAACCCAAATCTGGTTTTCCACACAACATGAGTGTTGTTGGTACAAATCCAACAACAAGAATCTGTGCGATAATGAATACGACGGAAAAAAACGATCTAATGTGGAGTTCCTCTTTAAGGCTACAATTCCAACTGGTACAAACTCAGGTCATTACATAGTTTTTTCATTGCTTTTTATATATTCACATCTATTTTTCCACCTACACCTACATTACGTCAGCTAAATGAACTGTCACGTAATTACATTTATTTTATTTCTTATCTTCGCTCAGCTTTGTTGTCCCTGTTTTGAGATGTATGTCTATTTCTGTGGAAAAGTACATTGAGGACAACTTAAACTCGGAGTTAAACTCAATGTATGTGTAAACATGCATGGCCAATAAAACTGATTCTGATAACACTTGTGACTCACCAGACAGCTCAACCTGACCCGACTCATCTCCCCTCTGTAGGCTCTTGATGACGACTCCACACTCCACTGCAGAGAGGAAACAGAATATTCTGTAAACACGCGTGTTGTCATACAAACATCACACGTTACAGAAGAGAGGGGGGATGTTTCACCCTGGTTGGTGAGAGCGGACGGCCCATGGACTAAAGACTTGAGGGTGGTGCAGTCAGACTCGCAGAGCAGAGTTTTGACGAGCGGCTGGATGTCATCCATGCTGTGTTTCACCGCCGCCGACAGCATCTTCCTCAGGAAGCCCGTGTTAAACAGAGGACCAGACCTGCACACACACACGTACACAACTATT
The DNA here is from genome assembly GCF_900634415.1 of Cottoperca gobio. Taxonomy (NCBI): domain Eukaryota; kingdom Metazoa; phylum Chordata; class Actinopteri; order Perciformes; family Bovichtidae; genus Cottoperca; species Cottoperca gobio. Next base: position 6,962,933 of record NC_041358.1, on the reverse strand, counting down.
GAAAAGTTTGGAATCACCTATTATAGCAATGCTTTTCTTCGATCCTTCAATTAGGGCTATTTTAGAGATAAACAACTGTATAATTCAGACACCAAATACATTGTGTACATTTGAAATAGTTTTTTGGCGTCAAAAGAAGAAGAAATGAAATGATTCAAACTTCCAGTTAGTCGATGTCCCCACAGTGTTGCATGACAGGAATACTGTTGGAACTTGGATTTTGAATTTGTTTTCAGGTCAAGGAAAGCGTAAGTGACCCTTGATTATTATTTATTGCAGTCTACTCGGTGTTTAGATTGAAGCGGTTTAAACTGTGATTTCATACAAAATAACATCTATTTGTAAAGAGGACTTTCTACAACCTAAAAGCATGAAAGACCATTCAAACATATAGAGAGGTGCACCCAGACATCTGACTGGACAATCAAGCATTCATCCGGAGGTGTGAACAGTAGTGTATCTTAACAGCTCAGCGGGGTGTGTCTGTCTGTGACTGATGCTGCTGTGTGCAGTGATTTACCACAATGGTCCCAGCTGCACTGCCGTCTTCCCAGGCAGACTTCCTTGACAGTTACAGGGCAGCGTGTCTGGAGGAAACACAACATAAGACATGATTTATATTTAATATATTGGATTAATATTACTGCTACATTAATGTGTATGTCGCATATTCCTGCTGTAGATGTTTATGGTTGTACTAATTTGAACTCCTTTATATACTGTTGGGTAGTTTAATCTACAGCAATGCATCATATTCTATAAGATCATCATACACTATATGGACAAAAGTATTGGGCCACCTACACATTACACCCATTATGCACCTCAGCACTCGGCGACCCCGCTCTGTAACTTCATGTGGTCTGACACTTCGTGGCTGAGTTGCTGTGGTTCCTACACGTTTCCACTTTGCAATAATACCACTTACAGTTCATCGTGGAATATCAAGGAGAGATATCAAGAAGAAGACATTTCACAAACTGACTTGTTGCAACGGTGCATCCTATTACAGAACCACGTTCAGTGAGCTCATTAGAACGAGCCATTCTTTCACAAGTGTTTGTAAAGGCAGACTGCAGGGCCAGGTGCTTCATGTTATACACCTGTGGCGATGGGACTGAATGAAACCCCTGAATTCAATGATTAGAGGAGTGGTCCAATACTTGTGTCCATAAAGTGCAGGGGTGCTCACGATCGAGCGGAGAGGAGAGAACTACGCCGGCCTTCTACAACAACCAACTCACCGTCCACCATGTTTCCCAGTTTGAGGAAGACTCTCTCCTCGCACCACTGACAGTGGACCAGTTTCCGTAACTTCTTCGTTGACTCGTCAGCCTGCGTGGGACCTCGGAGGACTCTCACCACCACCAGGACGAAATGCTCCAACGCCACCGCCAGCAGCACCTCGATGCCTTTGTTACAGCGAGCCGCCGCTCTTTAGCAGACAGCGAGAATTCAGGGTTACATTTTCTTCAGGTCGCAGTATAACATCAGGACAAACACACTACAAAATGTAACGTCATACCTGGCCACAGTGGCTACCACCATGCGTGCAGCCAGCTCTTTGTAGTACTCAGTGCGTACGATGTGACAGCCGTAGTGTCGCAGGGTGACGTTGGGAGACTTGGAGTACAGCGAGGATGTGTCGGTGGACGTCACAGAGATGATGCCCAGGTTCCGCACGTTTCTGAACGCAGCATCCAGGTAGTTCACTGCCGTCCCAAACGGATCCAAGTGACTGAAAGATTCAAAAGATTCAAATCACTCACAGCAAATATTTAGGAAGCTTTAGTTTCTTTGATTCGGCACAATTTAAAAAACCCTAATGTTTGAAGTTTCATGTTATTTATTGTCATATGCACAACAATCACAGAGAAGCAGATGACGTTGGGAATGAAAATCTCAGGCTCCCTCCAACAGTGCTCATTAAATATGTATTTAAAAAAAAGTTGAAATAAGACGTAAAATATTGCAGTTAACCTATAGGGATAAAATATAACATATATATAATATTATATATTTGTGTGAATGTAAACAGGAATGTAGTAAACGCTTAATGAGAAGTGATTAATAAAGTCATTAAATATATATACACACACAGCAATATAAAAGGTTCTAAAACAGGAAGTAAAAGTTTAAAAGTGTAGTAAAAGTGTAAGTAGCATGCAGGCCACGCTCCGTTTAGAGAAAAGCAAAATGTGTAAATTAATAATGGGGTAAAATAAATAACAATTGATAATATTTCTTAAATCAAGCCACTACAAAACTACTGTAGTCGGCAAATGTTTGATACAAGCAATGAAAACTTAAAAAATGTAAGAGTTTATATTTAGTCTATATTTGTCCAATAATAACTCATGTTTTCCGACTCAAACCAACATGTCAGTCTGTCTCTCAATACTTTCAGACTTCCTGTCTGTGGTTCTCAACTCCAAGCCCATTGGTTCCTACTGAAGTCTGTAAAAATGGGTTATGAATATATACTTTTAAGATTTTAAAAAGCTAAACAATTTCCCAAAACAGCTGCTCTCTAAATTTTTATCAAACAAAGAGGAGGAAATAGTGCATTTGTTGGAGACTATTTTAAGTGGCAGATTAACGGTAGATGTGGGATATAGTCAGAATAAACTACAGTGTGTGTGTGTGTTCATGGTAATGAAGGAACATGTCAGCCAGTACAACAGTGTGCCTCATTGACGTGTTATTAATAGTTTTTGGACAACAATGGAGCTCTATGGCTCTGAAAAAGAAGATATATCAGGCTTTAACACACACACACACACACACACACACACACACACACACACACACACACACACACACACACACACACACACACACACACACACACACACACACACACACACACACACACACACACACACACACACACACACACACACACACACACACACACACACACACACACACGATTTGTATTCACTCTTTTCCACCCAAACGTGTCAGAATGTATTACTTAAAGACTCTAAATAATCGAAATTACAAACTTGATAAAATCTTCCTACTTACATGTAATCGAAGGGCCACAGGTGCATCGTGACGTTGGCGTCCATCTTGGCGACCTCCACCGTAGCAACGGGCGCTCCCTCGACTTCGCTGGTGGCCCCGTCGGGCCCCCGGGGGCCTCGCGAGCCTCCGTCCACCCGGATGTTGTTGAGCTCGCAATTTTCTTTGATCATTTTGACGCATGTGTCGCTGATATCGGTTATGGTCACTTTGACTGCGCTACGAAGGTGCTTCGCCCACTGGAGGCCCATAATCCCTGAGAGACAGGACACATACAGCACACAGAAGACATTTGTCTTAACAAGTCTTTCAGATTCAATGTTTTACTTTCTTTAAACTACGGCAACCAAACAATCGTTTTCATTATTCATCTTTTCTCCGTTAATCAATTACTCTTTTGTTCTATAAATGTCAGAAAATAGAAATAATTGAAAATGTCCATCACAATTTCCCGAATTACAACTTCGAACGACTTGTCTGCTCTTCCTCCCATGTGTAGAGGACAGTTGGAAGGAGGCAGGTAATGTTCCTGTTTGTTAATACTACAATGTTTGGTGTCTTTTCTTTCTGGAAAAGTTATAAATAAAATATATGTATATATACAAAAAACATTTAAAAGACTTATTTGGTTCGACCTACAGTCTAAAAACAAAAAAACAAATGACAATCGACTGATAGATTAATCAACACGTTGTTTCAGAGGGTAAAATAATTCCTCTTATTCGCAGGAATTTGACTCCACTAGAATCGAGTCAACGTGCTAAGTTCTTGAAATAAGTTGACAGCAGGAAGACTTTTTTCACTTGTTTTTAGTTAATAACATCTTTGGGCTAAATTACACGTCATACGTAATAATGTATCACAACACCACAGGTTTGTATCACTGCAAAAAGCAGCTGCGGTTTGTGTCACAGTAGATTTTATTACAGCTCAAACTGTGACACAGGAAATACAAAAAGGTGGAGGAACATCAGATATGTATTACACTAAAATAAGACATAATATTAACAATACAAGATCATTTGGAGAAAATAATTCCGAGCTAAAGCGACAATTGTGTGATTTATGATGCTTATGATCAGTGTAACATATTAACGTAATATAGAATAAAATGGTCAATTAAATCTCACCAGTGGCTCCAAAAGCATCCAGACACTCGAGCGGGTTTCTCTCCTCCGCCAGAACTGCCAACGAACAAAACACCAGCTGCCTAAAACACACAATGAAACTCTGATTAAATGGATGTTTGTAATCACACTTTACATACTATTACATAAATGTGTTTTTGTAAGCACTCGTCTTGTGTGCAAGCCGACCTGTTGGTCTTCATCTTGCGGTTGAAATAGGTGTCGCTCTTCTGCGGGGTGGTGTGGTTCGGGAGGAGCTGAACGTTGGTTCCAAGTTCTTTCATGATTTCATACGGCTGACCAGACGGCGCTGCAGACACATTAAAGACGGACACAGAAAGATCATCACGGCATCATGAACTTTTTTGTATTTTTTTGCACAAGGACAAAGGAATCTCTGAGGATTAACCAACTCCAAGCGATGCCTCAGCAGAGAGACTACTGAGGTAGGATGTGGACGAGCACATGGAACTAAGAGCTTATTAATAAGTAGCAACGTTTGGACATAAATCATGTCTTCAGCAGAAGGAGGGACAGTGGCAGTGTAAATGTATTTGTACCTACACTCAGCTAGTAGCCGTCTCTCATAGGATGGAAGATTGTGGGTGTTGCCACAGCGTATATATCAGGGATCTTCAACGTTTTTCAGGCTAAGGACCCCCTACTGCAGGGGTGGCCAACCCGCGGCTCTCGAGCCGCATGCGGCTCTTTGCCCAGTTTCATGCGGCTCTTCAGTTCATATCAAATTTTATTTGTGAGTGTGTGTATGTGTGCTGTCAGTATGAGAGCATGACAGTGCATCTAATTTTGATGTGGCCCAAGAGCCAATCACGAAAATGGCTGCGATGCAGTGAACCAATCACCTTCGAGGGGGGAAAAACCTATCACTGAGTAAACAATATCTGACCATCTGAGTTCGATCCTAAAATGGCAGGGGAAAAATGCACAGCTAAGCGAAAATATGAAGACCAACATAGGACGTTTTATTAGAGTGGGAGAGTTCATATTCATATAAAAATGCTGCCTGACCTAGTGCAAAGTGTATTTGCGTGTGTTAACAAACTGAAACTGTTTAAGACACTTCTTCAAAAGGGAGAATTAACGCATTTTCCCTCTCTGCTAAAAGCAAGTGGACAAGCCGAAATGCAACATTGGTTGAAACCCTGCACGAAAACTTAGCGACCCGGTTCCATGATCTACAGACCTTGGATGTTGACATGAAAGTGTAGGATTTAGTATTTTTTGGAGTTTAAACTTTCCGCCCCAACAGTCGACTGAAAGTTGGTTCAATCTGACCTATTCTGTTTTAATTTATTCTGTTCTGTTTTGTTCCTTGTGAGTCCCCATAGCGGCTCAGGTGTATCCAGTGAAGCACGTTGTGCCAAGATGGTGTCAGTGTTTATTACCCGGCTCCTCAAACTGCACGTCCGAGCTCCCGGAGTAGCTGGCTTCAGTCTCTCCTTTGTTGACGTGTCGCTTCAGGTGGCTGATCATGTCCGTCTTGCGGGCGATGGTGACAGAACACACCACACAGTGATAGTGAGCCACGTGTCTCCCCGAGGCCTGGACGGAACAATATCAGGTGAAGGAAACAAAATTTTAGCGGTGAAAGAAGAAAAGAACTGCAGCTACTTCTCAGTATTGTCATGTTGCAGGACATGTATTTAAATTTAATAATTACCAATCCCGATTTTGCAACAATTTACCTCAGAAATTATTGGGAAAAGTTAATGCATAGACTGAATAAAGGATGTATATTTCAGAAAGTGAAGAGATTAGGTGGAAGCACATTGGAGACATTCATTTAATTTATGTATTTTAGTTTTTAGAGAAAATAACCAGTATCTTTTTTCTGATTTACAATATTGAGGTTACATTTCAAAATGAAAGTTGCAAAGCAGAACTCACATTACCCTTAAAATTAAGTATTACTGTAGCGTAACAAGATTTATGTGAGAGTTGAGTTTCCTCTGTGGTGTGCAGCTTGGAGCAACAGTGTTCGCTCTTCTTGTTCCAGACTGAAGGCAACTTGATCTGCAGACAGTTTGTGTGTCTAATTTCTCACCTGATCTCCACTGAGGCTGGGCTTCAGGTTTCTGCAGGGCAGGTGGCAGATGCACATCCTCTGGCCTGTTAAAGGTAAACAATTATGAATTAGGATATGATGATTTCATGAGACCAAGATATCATTAGATGTCACTTTCACACAAATGTATATAGGTTTACAGATCTGGGAAACATTATCCATTAGCTTTGTGTACTTTTTCAGACCTGTATGTCTGCAATATACAGTATGTTCTCAGGGTCGAGGCCCCATAGCTACCAGTATACATTTACTAAAACAATATACAAAAATATAATGATTAATGCCCAAAGTTAGTTCCTAAAACTGCTTATTTTCTCTGACCAACAGACATTTTATTTATTAACATGTAACAAATAAGTAAAACTAAAAACAAACAAATAAAATTAACAGCAAACAACGTTAATAAATATTACATGTCAGAAAAGGAGTAGGAAGAAGTATGCTCCTACTCTATAACTCAAGCAATCAATTTAATGTTTACAACAATTTGAATCTTTTTTTAAAGCAGATAATCCAATAAATCTTTGATATTTTTTACTCGATAAGAGATTTAAATGATGAATTGATATTACAAATTGTCATTCTTTCAACACTAATGTTCACTGACAGTGTTTGCCTGTGTGGCTATTTTCTTGGACAACAGTATTATTCCAACTTTCCCTCAAGTTTGTTTTTGTCTCTTTCCTGTTTCAGTATGACACACGGCCAGCTCCATAAACAAATGTGTTTTTCCAGTTTGATGTGGAAGAGCTTGTCCTCATGACCTCAACACCTTTGGGATGAACTGGAACACTGACTGTGAGCCAGACCTGATCGCCAAACATCAGTGTGCGACTGTGTGTTTCACATTCCTACCTTCAAATTCCACATAGACTTTCCAGTGCAGGTTCTGCAGGTGTCGGCGGAGCTTGTGGCTGTAGCAGGCTTTAAACTTCTCCTCAGGACACAAAGGACACGACTTACGTCCCGCTGATGAGTGAAAACACAAAATCAATAAGCAGGGCTGCAACTACAGATCATTTTCATTAAATTAATTTGCAGATAATTTTTCTTAATTCTTTGCTCTGTAAAATGTAACATAAAAAGTATTTTTAAAATGAAGTTGAATGATAAGAAGCTTCAAGCCACAAAATGTACCAACTGAGAAGCTTAAACAAGTTTCATTTTTCGCATAAAAAAATGACTTAAACAGTTAAATCAATTATCATAATAGAGTCTGATTCATGACTATTTAATCGAGTAGTCAACATGTCCTCACGTTCTTCTTCTATGTTATCTGATTTCTTTTATCAAAATAAGAAAAACAGAAAGAAACAGCAGGGCTGCTCCGAAAATAGCTTAAAGCTTCATTCATATGTAACATTTGATTTCAAAATCAACATTTGAATGATGCGCAGCTTCTTTTATTTCATGTCTATTCATTCTGTTTAAAGAGAGCATTTTGGCACAGTTGAGGACTAAGATTAGGCTACACAATATTATTAGTAGTATGCTATTTGTAGAATCATATTCTATTGGTGGCTACGTAGGATTGTATCTGACTTGTGTGATCCAAACATTTCCAATAACTCCAGCGTGTTGTAAAGTCAACATTTATTCAACAATAGATCGATGTAATCAATTCCAAAATTCACAACATGTTTTACCTAACAAATACTGCTTTAATCCATATTTTTTTTTTTTTTTTTTACTGCAGTCAAAAAGTGTTTTCTCTCCCACTTGCCGCACACAAAGAGAGGCAGGCACCTGTATTAACAGTGTGGTATCATTTTTTTAGGATGATGAGGTCATAAAATAGTCACAGCTTCTGTAATGACATTCTGTACAGCCCAAGAAAAGAGACGAATGATGAAGGTTTACTGCAAAACTGAACTCACCACCATTGAGGTCAACCAGCACCTCCAGTCCATCCAGTTTAGTTTGGATGGAGACGTGTCTGTCTGTTTGCAAAAAAGGAGAATACTTTTAGAAAACATTTATCTGTAAAGTTCAAGTCCAGGTCATTAAAGTTTCCTCCTTGAAGTCAGTGAATACAGATGGTATGAAGATATCATTGATGTAAACTGATCAAAACACACAAACAGCTTTTCTTAAATCACCAGAAGTTGTTGTTGAGGGTTTGGCATCGCTGTCTGCAGCAGCTTCAGTCTTCTCTGCCTGTTCTGCAGCTTGGTCGCCAGCTGATGGTGCATCTCCACCTTCTTCACCTTCACACACAGACAGGAAGGGAAATAAATTGTTCCCTTAACTATTTTGTTTATTTTACGGAGTGTTTGTCAGCTACACAGTTAAAGGCAGTTCACAAAAAAACTGAAAAACCAGTTAGTTCAGCTTAACTTGTTGTTAATCAATCATTAAACTGATGATTAATTGAATCATTAATCTTTCAAACAACAAAATGTCAGAAAATCATGAAAAGCAAGGAGTTCTTGTTTTGTCCGACCAACAGCCCAAAACTCAAAGATACTCTTTACACTTTACTGTGAAATAAAACAGAGAATAGAATTCTGAGACAATGAAGAAACTTCAAGTAGAGTATGTATGTTTCTTTTGCTTGACAAAATCACTTCAAACTATTATTAAATTATCGAAATTGTTGTGGATTAAATATTAATGGATTGGCTCCCTAAAACCTACTGCTGGCAGTGTTTGTCATTCAAACTGGTGAAAGTAAATGGTTTGCATATTTCTACCAAAAGAAACAGCAAAGAGAGACAAGAGACCAAGTCTTTCAATAAAATAAGAACAAACCCATCTTTAAAGAAAGTTTTAATCCACTATCATGTGTTGAACAATGTCCTCCTTAAAAGTCAGTGAATAGAGGTAGGCTAGTCCCTGAGAACATAATACTATCTGCTAATCAACGCAAAGAAACTGCTTAATGCAATGAGTTTTGTCCAAGATAAAATACTTTATCGGTACTTTGTTCTACACACTTATTTCACAATATAGAAACAATAGGCCTTATAAAAAAAAGAAAAAAATCACGGAGTGATAACAGTGATACTATGTGTTATAGAGGGTATTTTGCCCGGATATGAACACAGGTGTGCCTTGAGATTTTGTCTTGGTCTTTGGTGTGCCTTGGCCGCAAAAAAGTTTGAAAACCACTGATCTAAGTTACAGGTAATTTAGTTTTTACACATGGCCGTAGCCACATTGTTATTAACACTGAGGATGAGTCCAAACTAAAAAAACATAACATTTTCTATATCATCTTTTTCACACCTTTTATTTTATTCATTCAATTGATTCATATTATTTGCATTCAAATGTTTCACTGTTAATGCCTCATCCATAGTACTAGGAATATGACTACATCATTCTGGTGGAGATAATTACAACGTTACAAGGTTTCCTTATTTGTAATTTTAACACAGGGTTGCACAGTGAAAACAACTCGTCTCTGTGGTTAAAACCAACACATTTACAGAAATAAAATTGAGGACACGACCAATCATAGTAGGATATAGGATATAACTATATATTGAAACAAATTTAGAAACCTTTTGACAAGTCAAGTTAAGTCAACTTCTGATGGGGATGAGGGTCTTATGACCTCATTATTTCCTAATATATATATATATATATATATATATATATATATATATATATATATATATATATATATATATATATATATATATATATATATGCATGCATACATACACACACACACACACACACACGAACGTTATACAATACTACCTGCCGCAGACTACAGCCCTGCTATGCTCCATAGACTGCATCATTTTCTAAGTCCTACCATCCTCAGAAGTTGAGCTAACGCTCGTTGTTTTTTTATTTAATTTTGTTGTAAAACTAAACCCAACGTCTTTGGGCCAACGGCTCCGCGGACATTTAACCGTTAATAAAACGGACAGTTGATGTCCAAACTGAGAGGTCCTGTAGTGCAGCTCCGTGAAGAGACCGTGTCAATCAAAACTGTGGGGTAAAACCCAAATCCAACACTCACATAAAGCCTCTGATAAGAGATACACTACTGTGGGTAACTGCTAACGATAATGGTTTAGCTAATATTAGCCCCAGCGCTTGTGTCGCTGTTATTGTTGACTATTTAGGTCCCATGGCGGAGCTCCGTGGTGAGGCCCGCGTTTAGTTAACCTGTTACAAACTCAAATTCTCCGTTAATTCGCTGCACAGCGCAGATAATGACTATACCACAATTAATTCCCCACTTTTAAGTACCAAATTTAGCGTTGAAACGACAAGCAGGTGTAGTTTACTTACGTTTGATATCGACGTCCTCCTGGTGTAGCTGAGCGGCGTCTGCCTCTTTGAGCTCCGCCATTGCTAACTACAGCAATACGCAGGAAATGTTCTGTCGTACGTAGTTTACGTAAACTGCGCAGTTTGTAAACGTAAACTGCTGTTGAATTCTGTCGTTGAACCGAACAGACTTCAACATAATACTCGATTACAAGAATACGTGGTTAATTTATTTGTCATTTTACAACACAGGTTTACACAATCAAATGCAATTTTTAGAACCTTCACGTAACACACACAAATAATATAGGCCTATATACAAATATTTAAATGAAAAAAGAAAACATTAAAAAAAAAAGCATGTTCGTGATAAGCATCACCGGAATATGCTGATTTTACACATTACCATACTACTACTTAAAAAAATACAATAAATATATATTTTTAATATATATATATATATATATATATATATATATATATATATATATATATATATATATATTAATGATAATATAAGTATAAAATTATAGTAATAAATACATTTCAAAAAGTCAAATGAAATGAAAAGATGAAACAATTAAAACTGCTTATTTTATCGAAGTGCTTTTCAGTTCAACTATAGGCCTTTAATCCGTGTACCTTCGGGATCAACCGTTTTTCTTTCTTAAACCAGTAAACAGAAGTGACTGCAATGCTTTTTTTGTTTTAGCTTGTTAACCCTTTAACTTACCAAATGGTCACATGGACATTAGGGGCGAGGGGAGGGCGGAACTCTTCTTTCTTTCTTATAAATGAAGAAAGGTATTTGTGGTCCGTTTTGTTCTTTACATCTACAATTAACACAGATCTTTATCAAGGTGGTGAATTAGAAAACATTAAAAATACAAAACTTTAGTGATGCACTTGAGTTTAGTCTGTGATCTGTCTTCACTGCGGTATGAAACTCCAGTGATGTTGAGATGATTAGCTGCAGCGTCCAATCAGTAACCAGCGTGTTGTCTGGTAAAAGACTGTCTTTGAGTGATAAGGCAGCGAAAGTTAATGCTCATGTCAACCCACTCTCGAGCGTGTCTACTATCAAACCGGAGTAGGGTTCCAGTGATGCATACTCTCCACCCACCGGAGACACGTTGTTTTCAGGAGCAATCACATGAATTTTGCTGGGGCTTTTGCTTTGAAACTATTTCCGAGAGTTCATTTGAACCATTTAGTAAGATAAAGAGCAAAAATAAAAAAGCGTTGCAGTCTCTTTTCTGTTTGCTGGTTTAAAAAATAATAAAAAATGATACACGGATTGCCTTTTTCACAGCAGCCATGTCATTGCAGGGTAAACATTTGATCAGCATCTAAATGGAACCGGCCATGTTATTAATTGCACCTGTGTTTACCCTGCAACACCAGGAGGTGGGAGCAGAGCGTCATAAAGCAGATGTCCAGGGAACCGTTACAGCTCTTCACCGACACTCTGCAGATGGCCGCTGCTCAAGTGTAGGCTAAGACTATATACCTAATATAGAAATGTGTTTAAGATAATGCACATGACATCTTAATAATGTTTATTTAATGAGGAGATGCATTCATAAAAAAATATAGCATCTTGGTTTTGAATATTTCACTCAGTGTGGCATCATATTATAGCATCAAGAAGAAGAAGAAAAACATTAAATCCTCTTGAGGGGAAATATCATGGCAATATTTGATGAGTCATCATTTTGTTTTTTCACATGTGGCTGTATGTTTTCATTCCAGGAAAACGAAAGTGAAGGCCTGTTACGACAACACAAATGCCCCGCCTCTGACATTAGTTTCGACTTTTGAGAAACTCGAGACATTTGTTGTTCTGAATATAGGTGTGGCATCATATTCATCAAGAAGTAGAAACGACTGATGATATGTGGCAGTAGGTTTCTATTCCTGGGAAACGATAGTCAGGCAGGCGTGTTTAGACAAAACAAAAATGCGCACGTCAGACATTCACTTCCACTTCAGTGTGAACATATAAAGCTGCGTGCTCAACAACTTCTTATCTTTTACAGCAAAGCAGGAGTTGGACTTATCTGACTTTTTACCAGCGAACTGCTGATTTGAGGAAACAGCTGAATGATGAGGTGAGAAGCTGCTTCTGCATATTATTGTAGGAGTAACTAATGAGTTAAATTAGGATTTATTGAATGTCTTATTATTGAGTCATAGATCCCCAAATATTGACATTATGGATCCTTGAAGTTAACTGAGGATGTTTTAATTCCCTCCCTTCTTTCTTCATTCTTGACTTACTTTTGTCTCTTCTGTGTGTCTTGTTATTTTCCTTATAGGGAGTTTAAAGTGTGTATTATTATTTTTTACGTTTTCTGGTCATTTTTATTCCACACTGACATGAATATAATCAGGGGCGTAGCTAGGTTTTCAAGTTTGGGTGGGATTAGCCCAGAGGTGAGGTGGAGCTGTGTGCACCTGCATGGTAATACAATCACCATTAAAGGAACTCAGATGGCATGATAATGGAGAAGTAAGTCTGGGAGTTTTGCACTGAGCAAAGCCACTCCATAGTGTTTTGTGCTGGTTGCGTCGTCAATATATTAGTCATGTTAACCAGGTCCATGTTACCTGGCCTTAGTCGTGTTGACATGTCTTAGGAGTAGGGTGAACTTCACATCCTGTAGGGGGGTCCGGGGGCATGCTCCCCCGGGCATAATCTTTAAAACATTTTAAAGTGAATTGTATGCATCTGGTGCACTTTGAGAGCAAAATTAAGATGCTAGATCTAATAGAACTTTGTGGTCTTGGTAAGGGGAGGGGGCACAACTCTCAACACTAATATGAAAAATATATCTGCCTCTCCTTCTGCATGACCCTTTAAAATAAGTTTAAACAATGATTTATTAACTGATCGAGACACTAAAGTAAATTTCAATGTATTTTCATTAGTGATTTATTTAGCTAGTACTGTGGCCTATTACAATTTAATCCAACAATTGCTCATTTCTCTGTTGGCTCCATGATCACTTGTTCTTTGCTGCTGCTTGCCTGTGGCAGAGCTGCCACCTTTCCTTAGGACTCTTCTTATATCCACCTGATCAATGAACATTGGCAGATTATGATTGTTAGAATAACTTTTCACCCTTTCCTGCTTACAATTGTTTTCCATAGTGAACAAGCGTTAGCTGTTCTGTAGCTAGCCAGTTTCTATTGGCTACTGACAGTACACCAACAAACATAGAAGACCTAATGTTACTACACTTTTCCCTTTCCTAGAGTTATTAAAAGTTAAGGAGCTAACACATATTAATAACTTAGTACAATTTCACACAGTGCATCTTCCAAAATGTCAACCTCTGGTCTCCAGCATGACTCGTCAGAAGTTACAGATATCTATCATGATATCAAAGCTGTGCTACACCCATACAGTCTATGGCGGCACCCTTTTCCCCAGGGTCCTAGCGCCCTTGATTTACTCTGAGCCATCTCTCCCCTCCCCAGGGCCTTAGTGCCCGGTAGATTACATTGTAAAGTATGAAATGGAGTTTTGGGGCGATTTGGAAACAATATTTAAAAATATCTGTATAGCGTTAATCCCTTTCAACACAAGAAGGAGCATGAGACGTGAATGCACTTTTTTATTTTTAGATTTTCATTTGGGTGGGCTTTAAAACAAATAGGCCTAGCTACGCCACTGGATATAATTATGGTAGAGAAATTGGAGAAATGCCTAACTCTATTTAATTTATTGATATAACTATTTTCTTTCCCTTGCTCCTTTTCATCCTTCCTGTCTTCCTTGTTCTCTTCTGTCTTACTCAATGTCTTTACTTTACTTTTCTTCCTACCTTTCTATACCTTCCTTGCTTGTGTCCTCCTTCCTTACCTCTCTCAGCCATCTTTTCTTATCTCTTACCTCATCCCTTTTGGTCTTTCCTTTCATCCTTCTGGCCTCCTTCACTACTTTTTCCCTCCTCTTCTGTTAATGTGACACTCCTTTCTTCATCCATTCCTTCCCTTTATCATTTTACTTCCACATTTTTACTGCTGCTTCATTTATTTTACCTTACTTTGCCCCTTGCTGTCTATCTAATCATGTTTATTCATCACGTACACACTCAAACATAGTACAATGTGTATTGCAATTATTTTGTATTTATTATTTCTATCTTCCTCCCTTTCTCCACATGATATGAACAGTGGTTATGCAAACATAGAAAACTTTAGAGATTATTACATTATCCTACTGATGATGTGTTTTTAATAATTGTTATTTTTATTTTCCATCAGTGCTGCTCAGAGTCAAAAAACAAACTCCAAATTGGAGTCCCTGCAGTGCCACTTCACCTGGGATCTGGACACTAGCAGGTCCTTACTTTTACGTCTCAGTGAAAATCTGAAGGACATCGGCACCGAGGAGGGAAACAGCTGGCAGGGTCACATTTACAACCTGCGGGGGTTCATTGAATACAAGCTGGGGTTCACTGAAGAAGCCCAGAGTGTCTTCAACAAGGCCACAGAGGCCTTCTGCCAGATGAGAAATGCAGATGAGGGTCCCTGGTTAGTGGTGAACTACGGGAACCTGGCTTGGCTGCACCACCATCTGGGAGACCCAGCAGAGAGTGAGGCTTACCTGACAAAGGTCGACGCCCTGATGAAAAAATACCCATCTCCATCCCAGGACGAGCTCCACCCAGAGATCTACGCTGAAAAAGCCTGGACTCTGATGAAGTTCGGTGCAGACAAAAAGCTGCTGTCTGCAGATTACTTCCAGAGAGCCATCAGGATGCAGCCGGACATGGTGGAGTGGCACACCAGCTATGTCTTAGGGTTAGAGAATGCTTCAAAGCACAGCAGCACAGGGCTGGGGGCTGACATCTTGGAGAAAATGAAAATGGCCAAAGAACAGGATCCAGAAAACTTGTATCTCGCTGTTAAATACCTCGTGCAATGTGCTAAGAAAGGAGAAATAATTGAAGATGAAGCACGTGAGCTAGCCATTAAGGTTTTGATAAATCCTGTCAGCAGCTACAGTGGTATGAAAGCTGTACTAAGAGTTTACAGAAACTATGTATCTGTTGATGAGGCCATTGATTTGGCAGAGGATGCTCTAAAAAACATCCAGATGAGCGTTATCTGAAGCGATGTGCTGCACTCTGCTACAAATGGAAGATAATTTTTTTCAGGGACAGTCGCCCAAAACAAAGCCTGATAGAGAGAGCAATCAGTCTCCATAAAGAAGTGATTTCACTTTACCCTCATTCTTCCTTTGTGAAGAAAATAGACCTTGCAAATATATACGCAAAGTCAACTAAGGGCCAGGCTAAAGCTGAGCAGATATACCAGGAACTGCTAGAAAGAGATCTTGAACCTGCAGAGAAACAGGTGCTTTACAACAACTACGCAAAATATTTAAACTTCGATCGAAAAGAGTACCAAAGGTCACTAAGATATCACATGAAGGCAGCAGAGATACCGCAACAATCCTTCTTTCGGGAGAACAGCATCAAGTTCTGGAGAAGATTAGAGACAAAGGCAGGGACAGAATGTGTAGAGAAATAGAGAAGTTTCTGGAAAAAATATAGGTATTGCATTACCTAAAGGAATCTGTAAGTACTTAATAATCGAGCTGTGTCCATTAAAGGCAGGTTTCTAAAAGTGTCTGGACTTTTGTAGTTAACATTCGTAGTTAATGGAAGACAGAGGCTGTTAAAAAAAATATCAGCACTTGATTTTTATGAAACACGCCGAATCCTTCACTAACACTGATTGTTAACATGTTGAAATTATTTGTTAAAATAGATTTTGAATGGATGTTGTTTTCCTTAACTTAGTGTATAAATCTGCTTAGGTTTACACAGTGTACTCTCTCAATTCTTTTTTTTTCTTACTTTTAATGGTGGGGAGGGGGGTGACAGATGTGTCATGTCATATGTCTTTTAAGCTGAGTGCCTAAATTTCCCTCGGGATCAATAAAGTATCTATCTATCTGTAACCATGATGTTTTCCTTTGCACTGTATTTTAAGAACACCGTACACTATAGCCTTTGAAATTTGCTTTGCTGAAAGCTTTGAGTTGTGAAATATAAAACTGTGATGTAATGTAATACTTCATTTTAAAATTAATATTATGGCCAGATACAACTGATTGTATGTATAGAAAATATGTCAAGTTTGCTTAAATTGTACAAATTAATAAACATGCATTATATACGCTATGAAAAGTAGTTTAAACTCTTTTTGTTTTGGTTGTTACTATATACAAGAAATTCAAATACACGACACATCATTTTGCAGTACTGCACTTAGGCTGCTGATGGACGGTAATTAAACTTTACATTTTGAAGTTAACATGGATGAGCATTAAACAAATGAAGCTGTATAACAGAGGTATGTGAACGTGTTGGGAACCAAACAATAACCTGCTTACACCAGCAGGTGGAAGCAGCAGAGCGTCATAATGCAGGTGTCTCCAGGTGACAGCTGTCCCAGCTCTTCATACTGACACTCAGCAAACAGCTGCTGCTCAAAGTGAACACATAATACACTGCTCAAAACAATTACAGGAACACTTTTGAATCAGAGTATAACATCAAGTCAATTAAACTTCTGGGATATTGATCTGGTCAGTTAAGTAGCAGAGGGGGTTGTTAGTGAGTTTTAGCTGCTTTGGTGTTAATGACATTAACAACAGGTGCACTAGAGGGGCAACAATGAGACGACCCCCAAAACAGCAAAGGTTTTCCAGGTGGAGGCCACTGACATTTTTTCCCTCCTCATCTTTTCTGACTGTTTTTCACTAGTTTTGTATTCAGTCAGTGTCACTACTGGGAGTATGAGGCGATACCTGGACCCTACAGAGGTTGCACAGGCAGTCCAGCTCCTCCAGGATGAGCACATGTGACAGACGTGAAAGGGTCTAGAGAAGCCGTGGAGAATGTTATGCTGCCTGTAACATCGTTCAGCATGACCGGTTTGGTGGTGGGTCAGTGATGGTCTGGGGAGGCATATCCATGGAAGACGCACAAACCTCTGCAGGCTAGACAACGGCCCCCTGACTGCCATTAGGTATTGGGATGAAATCCTTGGACCCATTGTCAGACCCTACGCTGGTGCAGTGGGTCCTGGGTTCCTCCTGGTGCACAACAATGCTTGGCCTCATGTTGCGAGAGTGTGCAGGCAGTTCCTGGAGGGTGAAGGAATTGATTCCATTGACTGGCCCCCACGTTTGCCTGACCTAAATCCAATAGAACACCTCTGGGACATTATTTTTCATTCCATCCGATGCCGTCAGGTTGTACCTCAGACTGTCCAGGAGCTCAGTGATGCCCTGGTCCAGATCTGGGAGGAGATACCCCAGGACACCATCCGTCGTCTCATTAGGAGCCGCGACGTTGTCAGGCATGCATACAAGCACGTGGGGGAAATACACAGTACTGAGTACCATTTTGAGTTGCTGGAATGGAATTTCAGCAAAATGGACAAGCCTGCCGCATCAATTTTTCAATTAGATTTTCGAGGTGTCTTTAAATTCAGCCCTCTGTAGGTAGATCATTTTAATTTCCATCAAACGATGTGGCATCCTTTCGTTCCTACCACATTACCCAGTTCATATCAGTATTGATATCCAGCATTATTTCTTCCCCCATTGAAATCTGATGTGGTTTCAAAGTGTTCCTTTAATTATTTTGAGCAGTGTATAAACATGTACCAGTGCTGACCAAATTGACTTGTGTCCTCTGTAGTGGAACATTTTGTTCTCTTGTACTCTTGTGAGCCACTGTATCAATCCCTGCTGTATTGTACAGAGGACATTCTGGGCTTTTCAGTGATATGTCATTGGTTAGAGTGACATGCTGGGAAGTTCCTCTTTCTTTTCATTCAAAATGGCCGACATACCAACAACAACATTTTATCGAAAGAGGAGAGGTAAGTCAAATACTGTTAATATATTGGGTTTTTTAATATGAACATCATATTGTTTATTAACCTGTTAGGAATGATATTATTAGTTCTGAAAGCAGTTAAATAATTTGTGTTTTTATATAACAGCTCTTTTATTAATGTCCATTCTAGTGGACACCAAGACCATCTTCATGTACTTAATGACTCAACAGTGTTGCAGGAGACAGATCTGAAGCAGAATGTATTCTGTACCTAGACAGATAGGGACGAGCAGGATAGATGTCGGCCTCTGTGGGCCAAGAGTAGCATGTATGTTGTACATTCAATCCAATCAGATGAGTGTAAGGTTTTAATTATTATTCCTATTATTTCATTTTGTTTATTATAGTTTTTTTCTCAAACTATATAGATTCACACCTGTGCTACCTGGGCTTCCTGACTGTCAAGGTGACCCTACAACCCATTCAGATCCCACAACCAGAGCCATCTGTGCGCAGGCAAGGCACATGATGCCAGAGATGGTGGATATCAAGCATGCAGAAAGATGCAGACATCAGGGCTGCAAAGACGTACATGAGGTGTACCAAATGCAAGATGTTTCTCTGCATTACAAAACAGAAAATATGCTTCCAGGAGTATCACAGCTAAAAATGCAAGGAATAAATGAAGGATGAGGAAGGAAACAGTCAAATAAAGGATTGAAACTTTTGATCGGAATTGACAATGTTTATACATCAGGCTTTTATTTTGAGAGCAGTTAAGCAGAAGACTAGTTTTGTTGTAGTCTCTAAATATACAGCATTATTCAGATCAAAATTATTATTATTTTTAATGAAAAGGTGAATGTATTCTTGATTTCATCACTCTACAACACTAATATGTTACATATTTTATCTTTTAATTTAATCTGTTTTTTCACACTAAAATGGTCTTCAGGTACATTCCATTGTGTATGTGTGCTGTCAGTATGAGAGCATGACAGTGCATCTAATTTTGATGTGGCCCAAGAGCCAATCACAAAAATGCCTGCGATGCAGTGAACCAATCACCTTCGAGGGGGGAAAAACCTATCACTGAGTAAACAATATCTGACCATCTGAGTTCGATCCTAAAATGGCAGGGGAAAAATGCACAGCTAAGTGAAAATATGAAGACCAACATACGGCGTTTTATTAGAGTGGGAGAGTTCATATTCATATAAAAATGCTGCCTGACCTAGTGCAAAGTGTATTTGCGTGTGTTAACAAACTGAAACTGTCTAAGACACTTCTTCAAAAGGGAGAATTAGCGCATTTTCCCTCTCTGCTAAAAGCAAGTGGACAAGATTACGTTCCTCGTCGACCCTTTTAATGCTGAGACGGACTGTTTGAAAGCCCCACTAGTCCATACCTTTCAACATTGGAATTTCAAAATAAGGGAATTTCTTTGCCGGACTCCGTCCATATCTTAACAGCTCTCAGCCACCAATGTGAACGTAAACACATAAGGGACGGGTATATACATTCAGGAAATACATGTTTATTTAAAGTATGCATTACTTGTACAGACATGTTTATAAGATTTATGTATTTTATTTGATGAGTTATTATCATCAATTTATTTGATGATGGATGAGTTGTGTGGCTTTAGTTTTCCCACGACGAGTACTTCCTTGCGAGACAGGAAACATGTCTGCTACACTGCGACTGAAATCAACGCAGAAGTTGAAGGCTACATTGTTTTTAACGCAAAGCATTGACATCTTTCCCTCAGCTTTGGTCACTTGGTTTGCCTCCGACACAGTTATTATCACACTAGTCACGGACGAGGCGATGGCCCAGTTGGAGATGATTGAACTTTCTGAGAAAGACCGACTGGAACCTGTTCTGAGGGAAGGGATCCTTGAGTTCTGTAAAACTGTGCCAATGGAAAAATATCCCAATGTCAAACGGGCTGCGCTCAAGCTACTATCAATGTTTGGGTCAACATACGTCTGTGAGTCGGTGTTATCTACCCTGAAACACGTGCAATCAAAGTATCGATCTGTTCTGACACACATGTGAAAGAATTGCTTCGAGTGACCACAACGGAATACAAGCCAGATTTGAGGAGGATTGTTCGAGGCAAGGAATGTCAGAAGTCCCACTAATTTAAAGAAGCAACATGCATAGGAAGATAAAGACTTTTTCACATTTGTTTACTGAGAGTTTGTGTGTGAGAGTGCACACAATGTTCATTGTTGATAACAACTGGCGCCTAAATACTTGTAGGAGAGGTTTAATTCAATTTCTCTCAATATTATGGTGTGTGACATTTACAATAACAATCTGAGCAGAGCTATGTGTGTCTGTCTGTGTGAGGGTGTGTGTGTCTTTGGGAGGGAGGGTCTTTGAGTGTGTGTCTGTGTCTGTGTGTCTGTGTGAGAGAGAGAGGGGAGGAAGAGAGTGAGGGAGCACAGAGAAAGGCTGAGAACAAAGAGAGAAGGGGGGGGGGGGTTGCACATCTGTGACTGTGTGTATGATGTGGCTCTTTGCAGTACCATAGTAACATTTTTGGCTCTTAACCTCTGACTGGTTGGCCCCTGAACTACAGTCTACCTCAGTTTTGTTGTTGTTTTTCAGTTTAGTTTTTTGTCAGGGAGAGAATTAAGCTGAGGGGGCACAGTGACTTTTTTGGACAGACCTGGACCCCCAATGCTCCACATTAAGCCGACAGGGACATTCTGCAGACAACTGCTGCTCAAAGTGTACACATATACTGAATAGGCTTATATTATGATATAATATTTTATCAGAAGGTGCAGCCATAAAAAAAATGTGGCATCTTATTCTAAAGAATAAAAGCAAACTAATTATTTGAAATTCACTTAGCAGAAAATATAATCAACAAACTTTAATAAGTCATGTCTAAGTTCTTTTTTCAGAAATGTGGCTTTCGGTTTCTATTCCTGGGAAACAATAGTCAGGTGAGCGTCTTTAAACGTCTGACATTCACTTCAACTTCGTAGTCAACATTTAAAGCTGCGTGCTCAACAACATCTCATAATTTACAGCAAAGCAGGAGTTGGAAATCACTGACTTTTTTTCCAGTGAACCCAAAGCAGCATCAAGAGCTAAATCCAGCTGAACTAAGTAATATTTAGAGAACTGCTGAGTCGAGGAAACAGTTGAATGATGAGGTGAGCAACTGCTTCTGTCTTTCAAGTAATAACAATCATTATGATGTATTTAATATCTTATTATTATTAAGCCCCAGAGCCCCAGCATCTGGATTACTTGTATTTAATATTTGGAGCAAGTGGGTGGCTGGATAGTTCTTCTTTTCTAGCTTGTTTAAGTAGCTTGCGCCACATTAACGTGCTCCTTGCTCTTTTCATGTTTTTCAAACAAAGGGTGATTGAAATTCTTCGAGCCTGTATAAAACGCACCTGTTTTGTCTGCTAGATGTGGATATCTAGCGGTATATTTTGCACCACATTTCGGAAAGCTCATCATTAGCATCCAGCCACCGCACGTCATGGAGTCACTTTTCAGAAAATAATATTTTCTTCTGCTCCGGCTCGGTTTGCTGTTATTTTGCATGTGGTGAAACGCCAAAGTAGCTGCTTGATGTCTTTAGTTTTTTTGGACAAGTCTAGTAGTCTACTCCATTGAGTGTTGACAAGAAACAGGTGTAGACGAAATATGTGTTGTTTTGATGACCTATCATGTACGCAAAGGTGCGTAGTGACACAAGTGACGTTACGCTATCCATATTTGTGCCGTGCATGCGTACCTGCGTACCAGTTATGTGCACCCCTGAATATATATCTCATCTGGCTTGGGAACACCCTGGGATCCCCCAGGAGGAGCTGAAAATGTTACTGGTGAGAGGGAATGAAAAAAGGATGGATGTTTTATTTTCCTTATGACTGCTCCATTCATTTTTCCTTTCTTTGTTTACTTGTTTGCTGTCTACTCAGTGCTTCTTACTCCATTCCTTATTTCCCTTCTCCTTTTCTCCACATGAGATGAACAGTGGTTATGAAAACATAGCAAACTTCAAAGCATATTACATTAACCTACTGATGATGTGTTTTAATAATTGTTATTTTTATTCTCCATCAGTGCTGCTCAGAGTCAAACAACACTGGTGTCCAAACTGCAGGGCCTGCAGTGCCACTTCACCTGGGATCTGGACACCAGCAGGGCCAAACTTTTACGTTTCAGGGAAAGGTTTGAGGATTTTGGCACCGAGGACGGACACAGCTGGCTGGGTCACATTTACAACCTGCGGGGGTTCATTGAATACAAGCTGGGATTCACTGAAGAAGCCCAGAGTTTCTTCAACAAGGCTACAGAGGCCTTCTGCCAGATAAGAAATGCAGATGAGGGTCCCTGGTTAGTGGTGAACTATGGGAACCTGGCTTGGCTGCACCACCACCTGGGAGACCCAGCAGAGAGTGAGGCTTACCTGACAAAGGTTGACGCCCTGATGAATGAATATCCATCTCCATCCCAGGACAAGCTCCACCCAGAGATCTGCGCTGAAAAAGCCTGGACTTTCATAAGGTTTAGCACAGATAAAATGCCGCTGGCTCTAAATTACTTCCTGAAGGCCATCGAGATGCAGCCGGACATGGTGGAGTGGAACACCTGCCATATCTTAGGGTTAATGTTTGCTTCAGAGCACAGCAGCACAGAGCAGGGGGCTGACATCTTGGAGAAAATGAGAATCGCCAAAGAAAAGGATCCAGAGAACTTGTACCTCGCAGTTCACTACCTCGACCAATGTGCTAAGAAAGGAGAAAGAATTGAAGATGAAGCACGTGAGCTAGCCAGGGAGGTTTTGAGAAATCCTGTCAGCCGCTACAGTGGTATTAAACCATTACTTATTGTTTACAGAAACTATTTATCTGTTGATGAGGCCATTGATTTGGCAGAGGAGGTTCTGAGAAACCATCCAGATGAGCGTTATCTGAAGGGATGTGCTGCACTCTGCTACAAATGGAAGATCTTTGACAATGACAGTCTTCCAACACAAAGCCTGATGGACAGAGCAATCAGTCTCCATGAAGAGATGATTTCTCTTTACCCTCGTTCCTCACTTAAGAAGAAAATAGACCCTGCACATATATATGCAAAGTCAACTTATGGCCTAGCTAAAGCTGAGCAGATATACCAGGAACTGCTAGAAAGGGATCTTGAACCTGTAGACAAACGGATGCTTTACTACAAATACGCACAACATTTAAACTTCCATGGACAGGATCGCAACAGGTCACTCGGATATCACATGCAGGTGGCAGAGATACGGCAACAATCCTTCTTTCGTGAGAAAAGCTTCAAAGTTCTGGTGAACATTAGAGACAGAGGCGAGGGCAGAATGTGTAGAGAAATAGAGGAGTTTCTGGAAAACCTGCAAGAGCCATAGTGTTTTTAACAGCACTGGTTCTGAATCCAGAACAAATATAGGTATTGCATTAGCAATAACATCTGTATATACTTATTATTTTGATTACTTACACGTTAATTAAGTTGCACGTTTTTTCTCTCTTGGTCGTGTTGTCCAGAAGGCAGCAACACCCACACTCAGAACATGTAATATACGATCAACTCATTGTTGGTTTTAGTCTATAAATGGCTAACAAACAAAAGAACCTGTATATTTTGAGCTGTCTCCTTTTAAGGCAGGTTTCAACAAGTGTTCATTGAAGACAACACATATCTAAATACCTATACATTAGCACTGAAAAACTGCCAGCTGTAGTACACAAGTACAAATGTGTTGTAAATGTTAGTGAATAATAAAACTTGGATTTGTAATGGAGCTTAATTTGTTCTATCACCTGAATTACAGCCAAATGCAACTGATTGTTTTCATGTATGTAAGCTGTGTCTCAGTTGTACACTCTATAAATACTATGAAATATACATTACTAAGACATTCTGTTGGACGTCAACCAAACTACAACTTTTAAAGCTACTGCCAACATTATATTTGAAAACCTTTAGAGAAGCAAAACATTAGTTAATTCATCGTTTTCCAAAAACTAAAATCACAGTAACACTGAATTTTATGTTTGAGATTTCAGAATAATTCCTTGGAAATAATAATTTGGTACTAATCACAGGGGAAAACAGTAATTTCCTCAAAAGAAATGCTGAAGTTTTTCCCAAGTAAAGATGAATTCATTTATTGATTGATGATTGAAAACTTTATTGGAGCCTTGTTTAATAATATAATTTCCCAAAGACAAAGTATAAATGTTTGCATCTTCAGCCGACCTTTTGGCAATATAGTGTAACATGAAACCCATAGACTGTTGAAAACACAGCTGTAATATTTGTATCATGTCTTATTTTACTTGACAAAGTTCCTTGTAAATAAAATCCCAGGAGCGTCATGTCATGTCTCGTCGAGTTTGTTGAGTTTTTCATGTTGTAACTTCCTGTTTTGTTGTGTACCTACCTCTTGTTTCTCAATCCAGTTCCCTTTACTTCCTGCCTTTGTGTGGTTTCCCGCCATCAGAGAAGCGAAACGTGAGGGCGGGGGGGGGGCATCTGTGTTTTCATCACTGATAAGTGGTGCAGACAACACAATACAACTCGACTTCACCTTTTTGAACTTAGGGTGTATTTTTTATTTTAGGGAAATGTTGTAGTGTAATGCGGCTGTAGAGGTGACATACGGCTGTAGAGAGGGCATACGACTGTACTAGACTATGCATGATAACCCTGTGAGCACCTCTCACACAGGCTAGATAAGGATGTGTAATGTCTCGTAGAGTTTGTTGAGTATTTCATGTTGTAACTTCCTGACTTTGCTTGAAACCAGAGCGGGTTTGTTTGCACATTAAGCACAATGGGTTCGACTCGTGGAGGACAAATAAAAATTCCTCTGTCCACTTTTCCTGAATGTTCCTATGCTCGTCTTGTATGGCTCGTACCTTTCTTTTTTAACGGGAGCAGCTGTTGTCTGTCCACAAACCACATCTCCAGCATCTTCCTCTCGATTTACGGTGGTTTGATGCTCCAAAGACAAATCTTAATTTTCCTCGTTGGTCACGCTTTGTTTCTGTCCAACAGGTGTGCAACTTTTTAATAAGAAATCGATCCATTTTACGTCTGTAGAAACACACGCAAACTAGCATGTAATGGTGAAACGAGTTGTCCGGACTAACGCAGGTTGGTCGTAGTATCCTTCAATTTAAATGTTCAAATTTAGCGATATAAATAATTGTTTTGCAAATGTCCATATTCACAAGCATGCTTATGTTAACATATTTTTAATGAGCTTAAGTTAATTTATTTCTATACTCGCCCACCATGTATCTACCCGTCCAAGAGCACATTCACCATTGTAGTGCTGATAGACCGCCAAAACTGGCAACTCCGCAGTGAGTCAGTGTAGTGCCGAGCAAGTTTAAATATCTTGTTCCTAGTTTATATCTGCATCTTTTATCAATTATTACTGTGAAGTAAATAAACTCCTGATTGTATTGTGTCACATTTAATGATTATCACATGTACTCGTACACCTCAATCAAAATGTATTATGTATTGTGTCACATTTAATGATTATCACATGCACTCGTCCACCTCAATCTAAATGTATTATTGCACAACATGTATTTCTGCACAAATGTATAATGAGCACTATATTAGTTATGAATGAAGCACTGTAGATTCTCTTCAAAGTGTTTCAGGTCTACCTCCATCTCGCCACCTACAAGACGGCCCACCAAGGGGCATAACCGCGCCAACATGGACCAATGAGGGACGACGACACCCTTCTGTAGAGAATATAGCAAAATGATTATGATGTTTTTGTAACACTTTCACTTGTACCAACAGACAGCTAACTGGCTCTTTATTGATTCGGACTGTGGACTTGGTGTGTGAAAGTGTCCTCGGCTGAGGGTATTTTTTGATATTGCTGTCATCATCACTTTAAATAAATAAGTATCTTGATCAACTAGAAGTTTACTGGATTCAATTGAAAGACTACCTCAGCGCCCTTTGGGCCTAAAAACCCAACAAAACCTGGTGACCCCGTGACGTGATGATCTGAAAGTTCTGGACACGAGGGCGACTGGATGAGAAGCCAGAGGAGTGCGTTCAATGACATTTACAACAGGCCTGACAAACGATAAGGTGAGCAAACCTGTTACAAACGAAATTGCAATAGTTTATTGTAGAACAATAGTACTTGTAAATGTCAAAGAACACACTCTGAACGCTGTCTCATAAAATATACTATCCATGCTGTTTGCATATTGATGAAGTGATGGTGACAAAGTTTTGAAAAATACCATATGAAACTGTGCACAGAAAAGGTTTTAAAAAGTGACACCGGTGTAAGAAATAAGGTTAAGAAATAAGGTTTTCGAGTAGCGCTCGATCTGATAGTGTAAAGTTAAAATATCAAGTCTTTGGGAAGAAAGCGCAGTCTGAGTGACTGGTGGTGTCTGCAGGAGGAAAAGGCCAACGCGGCCTGTTCTGGTTAAAAAGAGAAAGCCTTAACAGTGAATATTTTGATGTGACTGCGTGGAGGAGGTTGACGAATTCCCCATTGTCTCACTATATATTTATTCATCTTCCGTAGACGACCATAGACACATAGTTTAAAGTAAGTAAGCATTTTGAAGTGGTTTAAAAGATCACGGAATTCGGTTGTGTGGGAGAAGAGTGACCTTCTCTTTAGCGGGGGCTAATCAAAACCCTATTTAATCCTAGCGGGGGCTAATCAAAACCCTATTTAATCCTAGCGGGGGCTAATCAAAACCCTATTTATTCCTAGCGGGGGCTATAAAAACCCTATTTATTCCAATAATAACGGCATAGAACGAGTATCAATGCAGTGTGGTTTGGAAACTATATGTTGATGAATGTATGTGTGAGTTGTTGAAAAGCAATGTTGTTTGTAAGTGAATGAATTGAGGCGTTAAAGTCAAGCTATTTTAGAGCTAACGTCTATACAGCTCCAGGCGCCCGCCTGAAGCTAACGTGGAGCTAACGCTTGTTTGGGGTTACATTTACGTTTGTAGCGGAAGATTTAACCGTGCAAACTGACTGTTTGACTATCGATAGATAAAGGGGAATCACGGGAAGGTGTTGGGGTTATTAAAAGTTGAAAAAAGTCTCACCAGAAGGAACTAGTTGGTACGAGTGTTTAACAGGGCCGGCAACTCGAGCGTATACAAACGCCAAGAAGTTGTTCGACTTTCGAAAGCACCTCGGAACAAACAGAACCTTGAGTCTCACGCTGATAACATTTGGGGTTGGGCATTACAACGAAGAGTTTGTGTATTGATAAAAAGTAACGAATACAAGGCTCCGGCTCCAGGGGATGTACTCCTACACGGAGTGTGCTCGCTGTAACAGTAGCTCCATTGATTCGATTCCATTTCCTGTTTTTGTAATACAGTAAGTTCTCCACCAGGAGTTCCAACGGGACAAAGCCGCAGAACATTTGTAGTTTCATTGACTTGACTTGTAGTCCATTTCCTATTTGTGTAATTCTGTAAATTCTCCACAAGGAGTGAAAAAGAATTTGTAGTTTCATTGATTCGACTTGTAGTCCATTTTCTGTTTTTATATTTCCGTAAATTAAAAAGTTTTTTTTTTTTTTTGGGTTTCCGGTACCATTGACCTTTGACCGAATACACTCAAATTGAACTTTGACCCTCTTGTTGTGGACATATGCCTCCATCTGGTGGACAAAATTGAATTTACACCCAAATTCAAATAACTACTAAGAGTTATAATTATAATAATTGTCACGAATTGCCCATTAGAGAAAAAGTTTGAATAAGTCCTGCCTTTGATTTACCTTTGATTATACTTATTTCAGATTTACATTTTATGGTTTTGATTTACATGTTTCCTTTTTATTTCTGAATCCAGATTTAAACTTAGGAAATTTACACTTCCAATTTTTATTTTCTATTTCAGATTTAAACAAACATTTTTTTTTATTTCATTTCTATTTTTAGATTTAAAACATAAACAATTTTATTTCATTTCTATTTTAGATTTAAAACGTAAACATTTTTTGCTTTTAATTTTATTTCTCGCTCAATTAATTTTTGAACTTTAAACATTTTTTATTTCTAATTTTTATTTTCATTTTGCGCTCAATTTATTTGAATTTTGAGTATCTCCACTGACTGAACAACATTTGAGGAATTTCAAATTTTCAACACGATGGATCCATCTGAAAGCTCAAAGCAAGTCAAGGTTGTGTCCACAGCACAGTACAAAGAACAAATGTACCAACGATTGGATGCCTGCACCAAACCGAGTGAAAGAAAGAAGGTTCGAGCAAAGACAGAAAAGCTACTACTCGCATGGCAAGAAAGAGGATTGTTTCCAACTGATGATCAACCAGGTCCAAGTGAGGACCAAAGAAGGGCAGTTTACGAATTTGAAAATGGCGAATATCAACAAAAGATGACAGCATGGGAGAAGACAGGAGAAAAACGAAGATTTGGAGCTGTAAAGAAAGCCGCATTGAAAGCTGCAAACAGAAAATCCAGAGCTATGCATCTCCTTCTACTCTTCAAGAACATACCTCAGACCGCACCTGAGACAATTTGTGTAATCAGGGAAGCAAAAGAAGAAGAAAAAGGCACCAAACATGAAGAAACTACACCTGTCCAGCCTACATCTCAACTCTACCCAGATTTGACACAAGTCTCCGCCCCTCCAGCATATGCACCGAGTCACAATCCTGTTAATCCCACTCCAATACAGGCACCCATGATGGGCATAAAGGGAGGATGTCTGGAAGTTGAGGAGGGAGAAACAGAGAAACGACTAGAGCACCTGATGAAACATGTCCAACTACTCGAGGAAAAATTAGAGGAAAAGCTACTCAACGCTCACTCTCCCTCTCATTCTGCTCACCCTGCTCCAAATCCACATAAAGAGGTACTACGCACCCCAGATTCATACTCAGTTTCCCATGATTACACCATTTCAAACAAACAGCAAATACTGGTAGCTGAAGCAGTACGAATGGATGAAAGACGCAAAGACGATGCAATAAGAAGGGGAGAAATCATCAAACATGATGGTACACGCCATAGAACGGGCTATGACAGCCTGGAAAAACTGGAGGAAGAAGCAACAAGTAAGGAGGGACCTGAGTATGAAGAAGATAAAACTGATGAGGATGAAGAAGAATTTGAACAAGCTGAAAGAAGCTCAAGGAATTCTGAAAGGA
Organism: Cottoperca gobio; assembly: GCF_900634415.1. NCBI lineage: Eukaryota > Metazoa > Chordata > Actinopteri > Perciformes > Bovichtidae > Cottoperca > Cottoperca gobio. Next base: position 6,933,389 of record NC_041358.1, on the reverse strand, counting down.
GTCTCAACACGATTTCCCCAGAAGAAAAGAGTGACTTCAAGACATACTTTGTAGAAGGACGACTGAAGATGAAAGAACAGTCAATTTCAACTAGGACCAGAAATAAGATGGAAGAGCAAAGAGCAGCACAACAGATGCCACTCATGGCAACACCAGGAGGACCCATGATATACCACGCCTGGAGTCATCGTGATTTGGAGAGTTTGGCGGCCAAATTGCCTCCCCTCACCTCAGGAGCACAGAAATGGATTAATGAATTTGAGAAATACACAGCAGGAGATCGTGTTTGTGTGGGAGACTTGAGGACTCTCATGGGCAGACTGGAAGGAAAAAAGACGATGCTAGACATGGATCTCATCGCTGGATGCAATAACGAGGACGATGAAAAATCCTTCAATCCTCACAGGAATCATTACTGGGATGCTATGAGAGACGCTTTTCCCACCACCCGCAGCATAACAGCAGTGACAGGCCTAAAGAAAGGAAATGATGAAGAAATGCATGCTTTCCTGAAAAGAAGCGAAGGCGTCTGGTTAGACAGCACTGGAGAAAGACATGACCTCTCTCCATCATGTACCATGTTCTGGAGACATGCAGTGATAAAGGCCCTATCTACTCATGTCCAAAACTGTCTGAAGAGTGTGGTGGGACTAGACTCAATGTCTAATGCACTTTGGAGAGAGCACCTTGTGCATCATGATGAGCAACACAGGCAGACAGAAGTGCAGAAGGAAGAAGAACATCTGACAACCACCAGAAGATTGGCAAAGGCTCAAATGGCTGAGAAAGACACCGAGGCTTCAAGAAATAAGAAAGATAAGAGACAGATGTTAATGGGACAGTACGATACTGGAGAATTCCCAGAAACAACAATACAGACTCATACACAGCAACAAGTTCCTCAGAATGGACCTCCATGGCAAGTACCAAACAGAGGAGCATGGAGAGGGGGTAACAACCGCTACAGAAATTATGAAAGAGCTCCACCACAGGGATGCTTTAATTGTGGAAGCGCATCTCACTGGGTCAAAGATTGCCACCAGTATGGGCAACAAGGAGGAGGAAACCCATACCAAGGAGGAAACTCCTATCAAGGAAGAGGAGGATTCCCTAACAGTAGAGGAGGAGGACATCCCACCTATGGAAGAGGAGGAAGAGGACAGCACGGTCCTGCAGGAGGGAGAGGACAGCAAAGTTTTGGTAGAGGAAGAGGAAGAAATCCTCCCAACACTCACCAAATGCCACTCGCTGCATGGGAACATTCCCAGGAATGGGATGGTTCCTCACAATGAAGATGCCCAGAGGATCCAACTGCAGGTGAAGCTATTCCAGCTCAGAATGAACCAATGGTCACCTGTACGATAGAAGGAGAAAAAATGGAACTGATGGTGGACACAGGAGCAACAGCGTCCTGTATAACTTCCTTGAAAGGAAAAACACCACCTCTCTCTACAAAGACCCTTCGAACCGTTGGATACTCGGGAAGAACAGAAGAACAAAAGTATACCATGCCATTGGTCACTGTACTTGGTAGACAATCCCTGCTACACCCTTTCCTCTTCTCCCCAAAGTGTCCTGTAAACCTGATGGGTAGAGACCTGCTGGTTAAAACTGGAGCACGAATTCTATGTTCCAGTGATGGACTGACTCTACAGTTTCCTGGACAAATACCTCTGCATGGACAGTATCAAACAGATCAAAGGATCTTGGTGATGACATCAAGCCCTACCCAAGACATTGAAGAAACTACCACAACAGTGTATTGGAGCCGCCTGTTGACAGAAGGTCAAGACACTCCAGGAGTCCAGAAGACTTACATGGAATGGAAGCCTTGGATCAACACATTAGCTCCATATGGACCTCCACTTGATCCTTTACACTGCACCTATAACTACTTGCGTCAACCTGACGAAGAGTATCAACAAGCCTGGGAGGAAGAAAGAAACATGACAAAGGAGCAAATAGAAGTCAAGGACATCTACGTGGGACCTCAAGGTGTAGCTGCATTATGTGCTCTCACTAAAGAACAACTGCAATGGTATGCATTATCAGCTGAAGCAGTGCCACATATCACATTGGCATTGGCAGTAGGATCTGAAGCAAGGTCCTTAGGTCCCATGATAAAGAGAGCCATGTCAATCAACTGGCTCCCAACCAGTATTGCCTGCGTATGGAGAGCAGAAGATGAGACGATGTGGAAAATCACTCACCACAGTATGGATGTTGGCATCTTGGAAGAACAAGAATTGGAAAGAGACCATGGAAGAGAACACACCAACCATCCTGACACGGAAGAAACACTCAAAGATATCCCATCATATTTGTGGACAACTGGAGACTATGATGTAGGTTTTGTGCCTCATCATGAGGTCTCAGTGACTCTCAAAACAGAACAATCATGTTGGTTACCGCAATATAACCTAAAAAGAGAGCAGGCTGAAGGAATAGGAGCAACAATCAATGGACTCCTAGAAGCTGGCGTAATCAGACACTCAAACTCCATCTGGAACACACCCATTTTACCAGTCCCAAAAGCTGGCAACAAAGGCTGGAGAATGGTTCATGATCTAAGAAAAATCAACTCTGCTACAGTGTCACAAAATATACCTGTTCCAGACCCATATGTGGCGCTTCAAAATCTCAATCCTGAACACAAATACTTCACAGTCATAGATCTGGCTAATGCTTTCTTTTGTCTACCATTGGACCCTGAAGTACAAGACATATTTTCTTTCACATATAAAGGACAGAAATACACCTACAACAGAATGCCACAAGGCTACAAAGACAGCCCAGGACTGTTCAATCAAGCTCTGAAAAAAGACTTAAGCAGCTTACAACTGCCACCAGGTGTAACTCTGATACAGTACGTTGATGATTTGCTGCTCGCAGGCACCAGTGCTGAATCCTGCCTGGAAGCCACAGCAAATCTCCTTACACTACTTGCAGAAGCAGGATAGAAAGTCAAGAAAGAAAAAACTCAAGTTGCAAGAAGATCAGTCACTTTTCTTGGGAAGACTCATTTCTGCAAACAGCCTGACTCTAACCAATGCACAAAGGACCTCAATCCTATCACATGGAAAACCAAAGACAGTACAACACATGTTGGCATTTCTTGGATTGACGGGTTACAGTAGGACTCATGTACCAGATTATGGAAATCTGACTCAACCACTCAGAGACATGCTCTCAGAAGCAGGAAACAGAAACCTCACTGCTGAGCTCATCTGGACTACAGAAGGCGAAGAAGCTTTCACTAAGACTAAACAAGCCTTGGGACAAGCTGCACATCTATGCTCCCCAGACTACAATGATGATTTTCATTTGGATGTTTCTGAAACAGGAGGGATGGTAAATGGAGTCCTGTTTCAGAAAAAAGGGGGAGAAAGACATGTACTGATGTACCACAGCTCAAAATTGGACAATGTTGAACAAGGACAAACAGGTTGTACAAGACACCTGGCTGCTCTAGCAAAGACAAATCAAAAGACTGCACACGTGGTGATGTGCCACCCTCTCAAAGTAAACACTACACATGGTGTAGTGGCGTTTCTAAACTCACAAGCGTTCACTTTTTCTCCAGTTAGAAAAGTAAAGATAGAAGAAACACTAACTAAGCCCCACATCACATATGTGGCAGGGACAATCAACATGGCAACAGGACTGAATTCAGAAAACCATGACCCACATGACTGTGCATTTGTCTCACAACAAGATCTTAAAATTAGATCAGATTTGGAAACCGAACCATTGAATAATCCAGATAAAATTCTATACAGTGATGGCTGCTGCTACAAAGGAGATGAAGGAAATGTAGCTTCCTATGCTGTAGTGCAACAAAGTGGAGAAAACACACAAACTTTGGAAGCACACATCATTCCACAGCCAGCCTCTGCACAACTTGCAGAAATAGTCGCGTTAACACAAGCATTGAAACACGGAGAAGGCCAGAGAATAAATGTATACACAGACTCTGCTTATGCATATGGCGCTGTCCATATTGACGGCCCCCAGTGGATGAGAAGAGGTTTCCTGACTTCATCCAAAAAACCTGTCAAACATGCTGAAGCATTAAGAGCCCTACTGAAAGCGGCACTGCTGCCATCACATGTTGCTATAATGAAATGCAAAGGTCATCAGAAAACTGATACAGCAGTGGCAAAAGGAAATGATGCAGCAGACAAGGCAGCTAAAGTAGCAGGCGGCTACACTCAGCAAATGATTTGTTTGAACAGTGAAAATCAAGAGCAACTCACTTTGGAGAGCATCAAAGAAATGCAAGCACAAGCAGGAGTCTATGAGCATAATCAATGGGCTCATAAGGGAGCCACCAAGACTGAAGGAATCTGGAGAGCTCATGATGGCAGACTCGTGGCACCAGCTAAACTATGTCACCTGTTGATCAAACAAGCCCATGGCCCCACGCATGTTGGAAAACTAAGAACAACAAGGGACATAGAGGTAGAATGGTGGCACCCATTTATGAAAGAGATGGTTGAAAACTTTGTAACAGAATGTGATACCTGTTGTAAATTTAACAATAAAAGAACATACAAGTGTCCTATGGGTCGTTTTCCAGTGCCAGATGCACCATTCAAAGAGATATGTATTGACTATACAGACATGGGAGCAGAAAATGTGGTAAGAGGGTACAGATATGTTTTGGTAATGGTTGATCGTTTCACTAAGTGGATTGAAGCAATTCCCTGCAAAAAAGAAGATGCCAATTCTGTAATCAAATGGTTAAAAAATGAACTCATACCAAGGTATGGAGTTCCACGTTGCATACGATCAGATAATGGGACACACTTCACGAGCCATAAACTTGAAGAAGTAGAAAAGTATTTTGGCATAACACACAAATTTGGGTCAGTATATCATCCGGCATCACAGGGTTTGGTAGAACGAGCTAATCAAACACTCAAAAGAAAACTTGCTAAAGCATGTTATGGTAACAAGTTAAAGTGGGTAGATGCCCTACCTTTGGCACTCATGTCAATGAGATCCTCACAAAGCAGTCAAACACATTTGTCTCCACATGAACTGTTAACCGGTAGACCAATGCCTGGCCCTCCACGCGAAGGAGGGCACGGTCCTGTATTAGATCTATGGCAGATTGAGGCAGATGAATATGTCAAGGCTTTGGCTAAAATCATCGAAGTTTTGTCTACACAGGTGGAAGCAGCAGCAGAAAAACCTGACGAACCACCAGAGACTCCTGTTGAACCAGGTGATTGGGTAAGGGTCAAGGTCCACAAAAGAAAGTGGTCTGAACCTAGGTGGACTGGACCGTGGGAGGTGACAGAACGTACTTCACACGCGCTCCGGGTAAAAGGTAAAACAGGAGCTAATTGGCACCACCTCACACATTGTGTACCTGCACTGGCGCCTTCTCGCTGTTTAGCAGAAGTTAGTCAAGATTTGAACCTGCTGGAACAAAACAGTACTGACTAATTGATTTGTGAATCTAGAATCAGCACCAGAGGATAAATTGTCCTTAGATTAATCTAAATTTCACTTGTCACAATTATTTGTTTGTGTTTGTCTAAGTGAGCGGATAGCAGATAAAACCAGTTAAAAATGCCACCAATAAAAGACAAATAAGCGGAGGTAATAGTGTACCAGAAAATCTCTCCATGGGGAGACCCTCGGGTGATAGCTGGGTTAGCACTGCTCACAATTGTTATAGTGCTCCCCTTGACATGGTGGGAGTTTTGCCTGAGAGTAGGAAGTAAGGAACCAAGCAATAGAGTAGCTAATCTTTGCCCAAATGAAGCTTACTACACACCAGACAATCTGACAACTAAACAAATCCAAGATGTGACTGAACGATCCCCTAATGAGATTGCACCCCCTAACACAATACTAACGCGACGAGTGAGACGCATGAGAAGCATGAAAAAACAACGAAGCCGTAGATATTAAAGACGGTGGGATTACCGTTACAGTAGAGAGAGACAAGATCACCTCGTTTGAATTTGATGTAAACACCATGATGTCTGTTAATGGCCTCAAATGGAGCACACAATGCGATTCCAACAAAGCCAAGTATCTGTGTAAGTGTCCCTGTCAATATTCCAATGTGTTTGCACACTCAAACGGGGGATGGATTAATCTAGACCACCCCTTGGTTGAAAAATGGAGAATCATTAAACGAAGCCCATGTGAATGTGGTGAAAGAGAACCACCTAATCCTAATCCTGATCCAAGAACTCTGCCCGGCAATGGGCATCCGACAAATTGTAACCCTGTGGTCATCACAGTTTTCCACCCTGAACTCTCTGATTCTGGCCTGTACTATTTAGGAATATCAAAGGATGCCAAAGACCCACTGTTCATGTTTTGGTTGAAGGTAATAGAGCCAAGCTTAATCCCTGTTGAGAAAAAGACCCAGAAAACGTACACCGGACTAGCAAAGAAGAAAATGAGTGTGACTTATCTGAACATCACTAATCTTAAAGAAACAATGGCAGTGGAGACAGGATATCAGGACAGTAATGCATGGCTAGATTGGGTGAGATACTCCGTTGAACAGAGTGGTCAATCAAACTGTTGCATGCGCCGCTGCTAGACCTAGTTTAGTTACTATTCCATTTCCATTGAATCTGAGTAATGACCCAGCAGGTCTCCAGTGTATGTATGCTTTGTACACTCTTGTCAGTCCCGCAGGATGCACCTCTCTGGCCCTGTTGTATCCAGTGACCAGAATTGACTTCATTCCACCTCATTTTTTGCCTATGACGGCGATTATGAGTGTATCACCAAGACCAGTGGCGCAGGCACTCAGGTAGGACATTTGAAATGGTGTAATTCCACTCTAAGGGTTTCCCACGGAGGGATGTTGTTTGGAGCAAAGATGTCTGTCATGAAATTTGCCAGAGCTGACGTATGGTGGTACTGTGGTACGAACACTTTGTATCCAGCCCTACCGCCAGATTGGGTAGGTACCTGTGCATTGATACAGTTGGTAATGCCTTTCTACATCCTGCCAATCTCTGCTGAAGAACTCTCCGGTCGGTATAGTGGAAATGAGCTCCTGAGTCGAGGTAAACGTTCTATTCCCAGTGGAAGTTTCAGCTCCACAATTTACATAGACTCCATAGGAGTACCACGTGGTGTCCCTGACGAATTCAAAGCTAGAAATGAAATTGCAGCGGGTTTTGAGTCCATTTTCGTTCGAGTGACTGCCAACAAAAATGTAGCTTGGATTAATTACCTTTATTACAACCAGCAGAGATTAGCAAACAACACCGTAGATGCTTTGACTGGAGTGCATGAGCAATTAGGGCAGACTAGCCTGATGTCATATCAGAACAGAATTGCATTGGACATGTTGTTGGCTAAAACAGGGGGTGTCTGCAAATTGTTTGGATTTATGTGTTGTACTTTCATCCCAAATAACACAGCCCCTGATGGATCCATTACCAAAGCCTTGGAAGGACTCAGCGCACTCAGCAAAGAGCTAGCCTCAAACAGTGGGGTAGAGAATTACTTCACAAGCTCCATGGAGCGTTGGTTTGGTCAGTATAAGATGATGGTGTTGAGCGTTCTGTTGATCATACCGATAATGATAGGTATACTAATCCTGTGTGGATGTTGCTGCATCCCATGCATCCGCACCCTAACCACTAAGCTGATCACCACCGCCCTGACCAAAGAGAGAGCTGAAGCAGGTTAGTTTTTGATGCACGGAGAAGGCGAGTTCCTCTTAGAGGAGGAAAGACAAAGCCTGCAGGTAGATGTTTTCGTGTGAATAAATTCCACTAAATGATCACTCCTGCCATGCCTCAGCTACTGATTTTACTGTAGTTAGTCTCACACTGTAGGTACAGTCTAATATAGCTACCTCAGTCTTACATAGACATTGCAAGTTACCTATATTTACAGTCTTTTACTGATGTTCCAGGTATACTGAGATTTACTGTTTTTCTACTGTTTTTTATTGATGTTATCTGTGTGCTGAAATTTACAGTCTTATACCAAAAGTGTTTTTATAAAAAATGAAGCTAAAAGGGATTTTTACACTGGAATAAAAGGTGAAGCTAAAAGAGATTTTTATACTAGAATACAAAGCTGTTACTAAAGGTATTCTTTATTAAAGACAAAGCTGCTACTAAAGGTATTTTTTATCAAAGACAAAGTCACATTACCGAAGGTATTTTTTATACTTATTTTTATAAGTCACTGTTCTCTAAATTCAGATATGTTATTTGATTGAGGTATTCTCTATTTTATAGTCATTCTCTAAATTCAGGTACGTTATTTAATTGAGGTATTCCCTATTTTATAGTCATTGTTCTCTAATTCTGGTACGTTTTTGATTGAAATAAAAACCAAACAACTAAGAATGTATTATTTCATACCATATGCTGTATTCTTGCACCAATTGGTGCTTTATATTTACTGAATGACATACACACCATAAATGGTGTGTACGGAGGGAATTTGTGAAGTAAATAAACTCCTGATTGTATTGTCACATTTAATGATTATCACATGTACTCGTACACCTCAATCAAAATGTATTATTGCACAACATGTATTTCTGCACAAATGTATAATGAGCACTATATTAGTTATGAATGAAGCACTGTAGGTTCTCTTCAAAGTGTTTCAGGTCCACCTCCATACACTTGAATCAAGCTGTGTGTGTGTGAGTGTGTGAACAGACGTGGTGTAAACGTACCTGAAGTCGAGGCAGAATGATGTCACACATCCTCTCTGAGTGAAGAAGCTCGTCAATGAACTCGTCCACATGCATCAGTTCAAACTCCATTACAAAAAAGAAAAACGATTTCTGAACGATTTCCTCATGTATCTACAACATATTCAGAGTTTAAAAACCAACGTTGTCAAAACAAATATTGACATTATGGACCCTCTCCCTGGGCCCCTGTGGGAGAAAATCCCTGAAGCTTGGGCCGGATGTCCTCAGGATCTTCACCACACTATAACAATACTTCTATATTGCTTTGAAAAATCAACAGAGTTCAAGGAGTTTCAATAGAATAAGAGTTTACTGAAGAATCAACACAGTACAGCAAACACGAGTCGGTCCAAGGACTGATTGAATAACAAATCACACACCTCTTAGTTTATACATTTTCCTTATCTTTCAAAGTTGACACCATTGTTCCAAAAAGTCAGTGAGTAGAGACAGGAGGGGTAGAGACAGGAGGGGTAGAGAATTCAGACGGTGGCAGGTGTTAGCCAGACACAAGAATACAATTTTCTGTTTCTTATGATGACCTTCAGTTTACCTAAGTGTGGACCCTCTTGTCCACAGTCAGGGATAATTATGACGGAGAGGAGGGGTAGTGTCACACACACGCTTTATTCTCACAAAGGTACGGGTTATACACAGGCACAGCTGACACAGGTCGCTCTCCTGTCGGTCGGTCGCTCTGCTGCTCTCCGGCTGTCCTGCGTCGTGGCTGCATAAGCTTCTCCGTCGAGTCTCGAACCCAGCCTACTGCAAGAGACCAGAACCAGGCCATCACCGTGCATTTATTATGTGACTGAATACCTGATTCCGTTCAGCTGTCTGGCCTCCAGCTGGGACACTCCTGTCTCTCCACAGCAGCCGGCGCCCTAACCACACCCCACTGCCACACACCCCCACGGCCGCAAGCTAACTCCCCCCCCCCCCCCTCCGCCGAGCGGGAGAGGAAATCAGCCACAACCATCCGGTTACCCGGCCTGTGGATCACCTTGAAGTTGAACGGTTGCAACGCCAGATACTAAAGGGTAGGAAGAAGCTGAAGAACTCGGAGCTTAAATGTCGAATCAAAACAGCAATCTCCTGATGTAATCTATATATTTATTTAACGCAATAAGTCAAACAAAGAAAATATTCTCAGCTGAGGACACATTTCGCGTCGCCGTTTCCATAGACCGCATGGCTCAAAAAGCCCCATCGTTACGGTCTCACGGCTCCGCTCCAGGTGTGCCCAAACATTTGAAAATTCGCATCTAATACATGGAGTAGGCGTTGACCTTCTCATTGGTCCCAGTTTGGCGCCTACACGCTCCTCCGTCAGCAGTCCGGAAGTGATGGTTTGTTGACCTGTTACTCTTAAAGGGGAAGTGCCCCAGAAACATATTCGTAGTGTCGTAATACATATTGATTGAGGTAGGACAAATACATGTGATAGTCTTTCCAGTGTGGATTAATGAAGATCAGGATTAATTTACCTGACAATTCCCCCTTTACACACCATTTATGGTGTGTATAATCTCCAGTAAATATAAGGCACCGAGTGGTGTACAAATTCATCATATGGTATACAAGAATACATTCATAGTGCACTTGTTTTTATTCCAGTCATAAAAATACCTTCTGTATAAAACCAAAGAACTTCATTTGTTATTCCAGCATAAAGACAATTAGCTTCAGTATAATAAAAAACACTTCCAGTAAAAGACAGTAAATATTAGTAAACTTTTAATGTCTGTATAAGATTGTAATATCTGTATACGACTGAGAGACTGTAACTACAATAAAGTCAGTGGCTTCGGTATGGCAGCAAAGAACACTTTGTAGAGTTATTCACACGAAATCATCTTCCTGGCTGTCGTGTTCCTGCTCTATATCATAGTCTATGAGTACCCCACTGTTTGATGCTGGCTCTTTGCTGAGTCGGTCAAGTCCTTTCAAAGCTCTGGTAAAGGATCCATCAGGGGCTGTGTTATTTGGGATGAAAGTACAACACAGAGCCAAACAATTTGCAGACACCCCCTTTTTCAGCTAGCACCATGTCTAATGCAATTCCGTTCTGTAATCAGGCTAGTTCTATCAAATTGCATAAATCTATGGAGAGGGGCTGATACTCGTGTACATTTGTTTTGTTATTGTGGAATCAATCAATCTCGTCATGCGGCTTCTAATTTATGGTATATAACAACATCCACATACAGTAAGTATTTAGAATCAGAATAATCTTTCTTGTCATGTAGGTTTTCACCTACAAAGAATTTGCTCTGGGTTAGCTGGCACATGAATATAAAAAATGCATAAATATTTACAAAATATAAATCGGTGGAGATAATGTACAAATTAATATTGATATAGCTATTAATGCTGAAGATACCAGTGACATGAGAACTCTCCATCTCCCGGACCGTCTTTCCATAGCATCACCAGACTAATTCTCTACCCCTGAATTCTCTGCTAATTCTTTATATAATGTTGTCAATCTTTGTAAGGCTCTAGTAACTGATCTCTCTGAAACAGTATTATTTGATATAATTGTGCAACAGGATGATCCAACATGGCACACACACCTCCTTTCTCTGCTCGGAGCATGTCTAAAAACATTCTATCATGTCAATAAGCTGGAAGCTGCTTGTTGTTCAGCTTGTCCCTTAACGGCATCCCTTGTAATAATTAATAAACCTCTGTTAGATGCAATGAATGTAATTAGTCCACATTCTTATTAGTAGTTGCCCATCATAAAAACAATGAGTCAAAACCTGCTCCAATTTGATCTCTGGCACTCCCCGGGGGACTCCTACTGCATCTCTTGTATGCTGTGGAGCTGAAGCTCTCCCCAGGTGCTGTGTTTCTCTTCAGCCGAGTTCAAGCTCACAAGAGTTTGACCTGTTGTGGGCCAAACATAGAAACACTCGACCAGTGTCATCAATGCACATATTTCAGTCTTGTGCTATTGGTTCTGTGAGTTGGAAATCTCTTAATGAGATTTTTGCAAATTGGGCTGAGTGGTTCTGTTACACTGTGCATCATTGTTAACAGACAGGTTTACTCTGTTATTGGTCCGAGTATTACTGGGACTGGGCTTAAAGCAAGGAGGGGCCTGATTGGTACACACACACACACTATATATTTACTGAGCTAGTGGTATACAGTTTACAGTCAAGCCACATATTCTTCTCCACATATCCTGTCTCCCTGCTATTCTATTTCTTACTGTAGTATCTTTATATCCTTTCCTACTGACTGCTTGGAGATTGCAGTCTTCTTGTTTTCTACCTTTATCCTAAAGTGTCCTTGTGGACCTGCTCCTAAAACCTCTGCTGCCTAAAACAAACAGTCTCTAATCTCTGGGATGCGATGAAACGATGGTGAGGAATAATGGATCACAATCATTTATTTTCTTACATGTCACTCCTCTCCGTGGCAGCTGTGTTCCTCTGCCCACCTGATCTGTTCTGCATATTGTTAGGGAAGAGGGACAGGTTATTACGTCACAGAAATCAAATTTGATGTGGTTGTGCAGTCTCAGGTGTACAGGGCTATACTCACCCTCCTGTGATGACTCTGACCCCCATGTCACAGTCCCCTTCTAAAACTTCGGGTTGTTGAATCTTCACTGATGGTGAGACAAGCGCCCCTATGGGTACCACCTCCCTGTGTAGTCAGACTTCACCACGAAGAGGTCCAGTTTCTGCTTCATGGAGTCAGTGTCTCTCACAGGAGTGGTGATATATTTATGTGTCACCAGGATATATTTTTCTCTCCCTCTTCTTCCTTTCCAAATGGTGGTATATTTCTAAATATGGCTCTGATAGTTTTCCCGGCACAGATAGGGAAACTTGGCATGATTTCCAGTGTTCTTTTATACCATTAGTCTTTCACACTTATTTACATCAACACTGATTATTGTACCGTAAATGTTCTTATTCTGTCTAATGTTTTATGTTTTTGCAGTGCAAGTACTTTGACCTGCAATTCTTACATAAAGCTTATTATCATTATTATTATTATTATCATCCTTTACACACATTACCTTATTTTACAGTTAATTTAGCGGTAAACACTTTAGCTACTGTCATAGCGTCTACTGTATGTGTTGGAAATACTTCAGCTCATTTTATACACGTCTATAATCGTTAAACTATATTTATTTCCTTCATATTTATTTAGTTACTCAATATAATACTTCAATATAATACTCCCCCTTTTGAGACATGGTCAAATACCGTGTCTCAATACACACATTTATACATGCTCTTGGTCGTACTGAGTTCTTCTCTGGTCAAGTGTTCTTTCGTCAGTCGTCTCTGTCTTGTATGTAATTATTCTTAGTCCAAACGGCTTGTTCTTACTTTATAGCTGCATTCTGCATCTCTTTCAATATCTCTGTCTTGTGTTCTGGCGTGTTTGTCTTCTCATTTACATATTGTTGTCTACTGAAACTGGATCAGTTCTTATCATATGTGTTGTGCCTTTATATAAAGCAATATACTTTGGTAGCTGTACTGCCTTCAATAAGTCTTCTATTAGAGTGAGTAATATGTTTGTTAGTCAATGTTACCATACCTTTATGCTGTACTTGTTGAGCAAACACATGTTGAACATGCATAGTTACTGTCTGTGTAGATATTTACAACTTTGTCTTTCTTTTATCTGCATGTCTCTGTCAATGCTATCAGTTCTGCTGCTCTGCTGACAGATGATTGGGTAGAGCTTCTGCTTTTAATACGTCGGTCTGTGTCACTACAGAGATCTTGTCACATTCGGATCCTCTAGGTTACTTTACATGATCCGTTAACAAACATTTCTATCTCTGGTTCCTCTTAGGGAATGTCAGTCAAGTCTGGTCTTGGTGAAGTTCCTTGTCCGTCTCTGTCGTTCAGTCATGTGATTCTCCGTCCTCAGCTGTTGGAAATAATGTAGATGGATCAAAGTTGTACATTATTCTATAGTCAGATGCGGTTGTGAAAACAAAACTGACACTGCATGTGTCACTGTTAAAGTCAATGGCCTGAATAACACTTGATGCAGAGGCCTGACCTGCCATTGAAGCTGCAGTTACTGCTCATGTGCGGTCAGGCATTGCCTTATCTACTGGGTCTAGTTGTGAAGAGTAGTGAATCACTGGTCTACTCTTATCTCCATGGTTCTGTGTTAATACTAATGTCATGAAGTCTGCTGTTTAAATAAAAGGCTTCTTATAGTCCGGTATTTCTAAAGCAGATGAGTTTACCAAAACTTTATTTTCTTAAATAATTTGTCAGCTGTTTCATTCCCTATTATCTTACAAACTCTCTTCACCATATTTCTTCCTCATGACATTTACGATCGGACCCTCGGGAGCTTCTAGCTCCCTACACTGTTTAGACTAAACTCTCAGAAGATTCTATCTCCCTACTATTCGTCTGTCGACGATTATAGTCTTTCACAAAATGTCATGAGGTTTGAATATTTTTGGGAGAGGTGGGAACGGACAGCCATCCAAGAGGAAATCACGCCGGCCTTTTACAGAGGGATACAAAGAAGCCGTGACCGTGTGTGTTAAATGAGTTATGCTGACACTTCTTGACTAAAGTCTTTTATTATTATTTATTATTCTGAACGTAATCTATCATTAGCTGGTATTTTGCGGCTCTGTTCTGTTCTAATCATTTCTGTCTGCTCCAGAATTACACAAAAAGTCTACATATCTGTCATCCACATACTTATTAAACATGTTTTCTCAAAAACATATAAGAGACAGTTTTCTACACTTTACAATTCAGCCTCCTTTAATTGACTATGATAGTGTGTGTGAATGCAGATATACAACCTGGTTCCGGAAGTGTGGATCCCCGTTGCTGGGGAGTCATGTTCTCTTGTCAGTCCTTTTTCTCACGTCAGTCCTTTTTCTCACGTCCGGTCTACAGTCTGGGGTTCTGGTTTCACCTTTTTCTTCTCTTTAGCTTTCCTCAATTCAATTGGATTTTAATTGTAATTTACCAATTTGTCTGCTGGTGCACGGTTTTAAATTTAGGTGCGCTTTAATTGCCGTCCTATAGGTGGAGGTGTTTAAATTTTGTAAAGTTTCTATAAACTTTTAGTTGTAGTCTCAATTTTGTCCACCAGAGGCATTTAGCTATCAACCGGATGTGGGTTTTTTAAATTCCCACCGGATGAAGAGAAAATGGAGGTTTCTTTGTTCTAAATTTTCTCTCCTTCCAGTTTGGAGAAAACTCGCATTTTTGGTTTTAATCACTCGGTCACTACATCACTTATGCATTTTATTTCCACCCAAAACTGCTCCAGCATAAGACTCAAGGTTTGGTTTATCACAATTTACTCTCACATGCCTCGTAACATCACATCATAGGCGGAATTAGCGACCCAGCATCACGTGGCCACCGTTAGCTGGTCCTAATCTCTGAGGCCTTTCACAAAAACGTCTCCTTCTTTCACAGTTTTCCAACTTAAAACTACTTCACATACACTCCACGGTTCTCTTTGATTTCACAACCGTCCCCCAGTCAGTTAGAACAGTTTTCACCCGTTCTACAAACTCCAATGCATTAGCTAAATATCAACGCTAGCTTAGCCTCGCCTTAGGCCTGCTTTAGTCACACTTTACTCACAACAATACAACAATACACAAATCTTTACATGTTTTACACTATGCTTGCCGCAAAGAAGATGATATACAACATCTGAGACTATGAGGCGATCGTCATCGGTTCTCACGTAATTCAGGATTATAATCACTATTCTTCTTTGGTAAACAACACTAGCCTCTAATGCTAGGCTTCCCAGAAGTCTTTCAATTAAACTATACCTATCTGCCTTCCAAAGGACTTTTTTAACATTAAACTAACTAAGCTTTCTTAGCTACCTTCCAAAGGTGTTTTCGTATTAAACTACATTCAATGCAAGCTTACCATAAGCTTTATCCGGTACCAGCCCGGACACCCCCAGGGATTTGGTTGAATAAATATAAGTTCTCCTAGAACTCTAACCAGACAATGCTGGAGCTCTCCAAAAGCTTTTCATACATATCGTTAACATCATTAATATCTTCGATGCTTGCTCTTATCGCTTGTATTTCAACATTCAGGATTGCTTTTTATCGTTTAACAGCAGTTGTATTAGCTATGACCGTCGAACATTGTTGCTGGCATTCATTAATAAGTTTTCCTAGTCTACCTGCAGTGAATATTTGTTTTTAACCGGTGTTCACCCTCACCTGATCTTTTGCACGTGCAATGAATACCAGTCAACGATACTCGGCGATCGTTCTTCACTTCTCCTTTCGGGATGCCCACCCAGGGACGCCAATTAAAGGGTAGGAAAAAGCTGAAGAACTCGGAGCTTAAATGTCGAATCAAAACAGCAATCTCCTGATGTAATCTATATATTTATTTAACGCAATAAGTCAAACAAAGAAAATATTCTCAGCTGAGGACACATTTCGCGTCGCCGTTTCCATAGACCGCATGGCTCAAAAAGCCCCATCGTTACGGTCTCACGGCTCCGCTCCAGGTGTGCCCAAACATTTGAAAATTCGCATCTAATACATGGAGTAGGCGTTGACCTTCTCCTCATTGGTCCCAGTTTGGCGCCTACACGCTCCTCCGTCAGCAGTCCGGAAGTGATGGTTTGTTGACCTGTTACTCTTAAAGGGGAAGTGCCCCTATTATGTTTGTAATACATAGTTGTGCAGAAAATACATAATTGTGCAGAAAATACATAGTTGTGCAGCAAATACATAATAGTGCAGAAACATATTCGTAGTGTCGTAATACATATTGATTGAGGTAGGACAAATACATGTGATAGTCTTTCCAGTGTGGATTAATGAAGATCAGGATTAATTTACCTGACAATACCAACAGGTGATCCGGGCGTTGGCATCCTTCATGCGGTGGAGCCACTGGAGCAGGGCATGGCCGACCAGAGAGTGAAAGAGCGCCCCAGGAGGTAATAACGCAGGGCGTCGACCGCCCACCGTATGGCGAGGCATTCTTTCTCCACCGTACTGTAGTTCACCTCCCGCTGAGCCAGCTTCCGGCTAATGTACAGTACGGGGCGGTCGACCCCCTCCACCTCCTGGGACAGAACGGCTCCCACTCCGCTGTTCGAGGCGTCGGTCTGCAAAACAAAAGGGAGAGCAAAGTTAGGAGAGAACAGTAGTGGCTCCCCACAGAGGGCTTTCTTTACCCTCTCAAACGCCCGCTGGCACGGCTCCGTCCACTGGACCGGATCTGAAGCACCCTTTCGGGTCAGGTCGGTCAAGGGGCAGGTCAGCTCCGCGAACCCCGGAATGAACCGACGATAGTAGCCGGCCAGCCCCATAAACCTCCTGACCTCTTTTTTCGTCTTAGGTGCCGAGCAGGCGGAAATGGCGGCCGTCTTTTCCAGCTGAGGCCGCACCTGCCCGCCACCCAAGTGGTACCTCCCTCCGCCCAACCGCACACTTCTTCGGGTTGGCTGTGAGCCCCGCGCTCCTCAGGGACTCGAGCACTGCCCCCACCTGCTGCATATGCTGCTCCCACGTCTCGCTGTGTATGATCACGTCGTCTAAGTAGGCAGCAGCATACGCCGAGTGAGGACGCAGAACCCGGTCCATGAGCCGCTGAAAGGTGGCGGGGGCCCCAAACAACCCGAACGGAAGAGTCACAAATTGGTATAAGCCATACGGAGTGGAGAATGCCGTTTTTTCCCTGGACTCTGGAGACAGGGGAATCTGCCAGTAACCCTTGGTCAAATCCAGTGTCGTATAAAAGCGAGCCGTGCCCAACCGGTCCAGGAGTTCGTCGACCCGGGGCATTGGGTACGCGTCGAATTTGGACACCTCATTAACCCTGCGATAGTCCACACAGAACCGAATTGACCCGTCGGACTTGTGGACCAGCACAACGGGACAACACCAAGCACTGCTGGACTCTTCTATTACTCCCATCTCCAGCATGGCCTGAAGCTCCGCCTGAACAATTTTCCTCTTGTGTTCAGGCAGCCGATAGGGTCGTGACCGTACCGTCACGCCCGGGGGAGTCTCTATGTGGTGGTGTGCGAGGGTGGTGAGAGACAGAGGCCACCTCTCTCCACTCTTTTAAGAGATTGAGGTGGTAAATTTGCGTACTTACGAACCATATTCATTAGCGTTTTGTTAAACCGCTCCACCAGCCCGTCTGTCTGCAGGTGGTACACACTAGTCCTAATGGAGCGGACGCCGAGTAGCCCGTACAGCTCGCGTAAAGTGCGTGACATAAAGGACGTGCCCTGGTCAGTCAAGATCTCTTTCGGGATCCCAACTCGGGAGATGACCTGGAACAGTGCCTGCGCCACACTCTTTGCCGAGATGTTACGCAGCGGCACTGCTAATCACCGAGAAGTGGGGGTGTGTCAGTGCGACGTTCGGGTGTAGTGGGGAACCATCCACACACACTACTTTCTCGAACGCGTGACGGAGGGTCTCATCTCGAGACTGCTCGAGGGGAAAGTCCTCCACCGGACGTAACGGTGGAAGCTCGTCACAAGCCTCCTCCGGCCCTGCCCTCCCCTCCCCGGCGTTCGCCACCTCCGTCTCCCCACTGAACACCGCACACAACTCACATTTCCCTACCGCCCGTGAACGCACCCCCCCCAGTCTTCCCCGCTATCTTGTCAAACCCCGGCCAATTCGTTCCCAGTATCAGGGGGTGCGTGAGGCGAGTACTAACTCCAGCCTTAACTCTATGCTTTTTTCCCCTTAAATGAAATTACCAGGGTCACCACCGGGTACTCGTGAATATCCCCATGCACACACCTCACCTTCACCCACGACGCCTCCAGCAATGCCCCGGGCCGAACCAAGCGCTGGTGGACCATGGTCTGCGTACATCCCGAGTCCCACAGAGCTTGGTGAATACCCCCCTGTATACATACCGGTACACGGTACATCCCTTCCGGACCGGGGGAGGAGTCTGGCGGTGCCACAATCCGGACCAGCTGCCCCACCTCCATGACTGGACAGTCCCGCCGGGTGTGGCCGAGCTTGCCGCACCGCCAGCCCTGACATTTGAGGAGCCCTCTGCGGTGCCGGGCGACCAGACGCGTAGGCTGGGTCCTGTGGAGGGGAAAACAAAGGAAACTGGTTAGGGAGCGACTGGGGTGCAGCTGTCTCAGGGGTGTAGGCAGGACCCCCGGAGGATGGCGTAGTGCCAGGTCCAGCGGCCCCCACGGCGGGCCGGAACCTCCTCGGGGCTGGAACGGGCCGGAGCTGTGGAGGAGAGATGGCCCGGGCTTCGGCCCCCAGGCTCCGCCGGGGCGGGGAGAGGTGGTCCTCCGCGAGTCTGACGGCGGCTTCAAGGCTGGCCGGACGGTGGCACTGGACCCAGTTCGCCGAGGAGAGGGGGAGTCCGGCGATGAACTGCTCAAGGGCCACCTGCCCGAAGATGTTCTCCACTGAGTTGACTCACGGCTGGAGCCAGCGCCTAGCCGAGTCGAGGAGCTGCTGGGCGAAGGCGAAGGGTCGGCCTGCGTCCTCGAAGGGCAGGCTCCGGAGCCGGCGGCGATGTCCCTCTGGTGTGCTGCCCAACCGGTCCAGGATCGCCCTCCGGAGCTGGTGGTATTCGTATCTGGAGGCCGCAGGCAGGGTATGGGCGGCCCGCTGGGCTTCCCCGGACAGCAGGGGGAGCAGACGTATCCCCCACTCAGCCTGCGGCCACCCGCACGCCTCTGCCGTGCCCGCGAAGATGTCCAGGAAGGCCTCGGGGTCGTCCTCCGCCGTCATCTTCTGCACGGCGACCCGCGGGAGCTGGGCTGGCCCGCCTCCCGACTCAACCTCCGAGGCAGCCGATGACCGGAGCATTCCCTGCAGGATGTCTCGGTCCGCCTTCTGGAACGCCGCCAGGTCTACGAGCGTCTGGCTCTGCTGTTGCTGGAGGGCCGCTGTGCCCTCGTGCATGGCCGCCAGACGCTGGAGGATCAGCCCTAGCGGGCTCTGCGCAGCTACCTCCTCTGTCATGTCCCTGTTCAGGCGCCAGTTGTGGACCCTCTTGTCCACAGTCAGGGATAATTATGACGGAGAGGAGGGGTAGTGTCACACACACACGCTTTATTCTCACAAAGGTACGGGTTATACACAGGCACAGCTGACACAGGTCGCTCTCCTGTCGGTCGGTCGCTCTGCTGCTCTCCGGCTGTCCTGCGTCGTGGCTGTATAAGCGTCTCCGTCGAGTCTCGAACCCAGCCTACTGCAAGAGAACAGAACCAGGCCATCACCGTGCATTTATTATGTGACTGATTACCTGATTCCTGTCTCTCCACAGCAGCCGGCGCCCTAACCACACCCCACTGCCACACTAAGATACAATGGTCGAGTTTGACGCGTAGGGCTAAAGAAAACATTGCCTATCTGAAAGGAGGCACAGAGAATACAAGTAAAGTTACAGCGATGTGCTGAGCGAGTCAGAAATTAATTAAACCAAGTTTTAAACAATAGTAATGTAACATCTGTTGCCTGACTGTCCTGCCAACCTTGACTTTTTAACCACTGTGCACCAGTAGTTATCTTTTTCTTCAAATACTCCCTAACTTTCCCACAGCGGGAAAAAAAACTGTGTTTTCAAATACTCCTGACAACAGCACATTCTGCTGACACTTTATCTATTCTTACTTAACTAGTGTAACTAGTAACTAATGTTATTTTAGCTGTTAACCTTTACTTTCCATGACCTCACCTTCTGCCTTTACACCATTAAATCTCAGTGTCTGTCGTATAGACTAAAATACTCTAATGATTAACAGTATACAAATATCTTCATGTTTCAGGCAGTTGCTAACTAAAATCATTATTCTGCTTCAAACAATATCCCACAATCCTTCAAGTTAATGAGGATGTTTTCATTCCCTCCCTTCTTTCTTCATTCTTTACTTACTTTTGTCTCTTCGGTGTGTCTTGTTATTTTCCTTATAGGGAGTTTAAAGTGTGTATTTTCTTATAGCTTATAGATGTAATATATAGTTATACTGTATTTGTTGCATTTATGAAATTACAGAAAGACCAAAAAAGAAACTGTTGCTATGTTTACCTGTTTCAACAAAGGAAAACACCAAACTTGAAGAGAAGGAACAAATACACTGGCATGTTTAGGCCTACTTTGAAATAAATTAAACACAGAACTATGCAGGCCTATTTGAGTCCTCCCCATATTTGTTGAATAAAATAAAATGAATATAATATAAAAATACACAAAACTATAAAAAATACAATATAAAAATGAAATGAATAAAAAAAGTAGTCCACTTTGAAATAAACAAAACGTATAGCTGCAGCCTAATATCTTAAAAAGAGTAAACATAAAGAAATAGGCCAGTTTCTATTTAATTATGTCCGTTTCAGTGTGTTTTCATCAACATGGAGGTGGTGATGATTTCTTTGGCTTGTAAAAAATTCACAACAGCCTCTCAAATGTCCCACAAAATGTCTTTCAACATTACATTTTCTGTTGTTTGCTCTTTTCTCGCCACATATCAAGCACACTGGTAAGCCAGCATTGTTGACAGGGAAAGCAAATGTATCTGTCCACGCAGAATTTTTTTATCCATGGTTAGCATACTGGGTTAGGCGGGGGTCTGCAACTCAAGATAAACCACCTGCAGGGAAAGGCACCGCGCCCGTAGACGCAGGAGAATGTGACGCATTTTTTAGTTGACGAAATATTAAAACATATATTTTATTTCAGCGTCACTATTTCACCTCGAACTCCAAGATAAGAGGTGTTCCCTTTGAAAGATTGTCCACTGTGCAACAAAAAATACATGTTCCATGTTTTTTTTTGTCAAAGCTACAGGGAGCCACTACAGAGGGGTTAAAGAGCTGCATGTGGCTCCTGAGCCGCAGGTTGCAGACCCCTGTTCTAGGGGGAGCTGAGGGAATAGAAAATGGATGGATGTTTTATTCCTTATGACTGGTCCATTCATTTTTTCTTACTTTGTTTTCTTGCTGTCTATTCAGTGCTTCTTACTCCGTGCCTTCCTTCCCTTCTCCCTTTCTCCACATCAGATGAACAGTGGTTATCCAAACATAGCACACTTCAGAGCATTTTGTATGAACCTTTTGAGAATGTGTTTTAAGAATTGTTCTTTTTATTCTCTATCAGTGCTACTCAGAGTCAAACAACACTGGTTTCCAAACTGGAGGACCTGCAGTTCCACTTCACCTATCTAAAAGATTATTTGTAAAACTGTGAGCAGTAATTTGTATGAAAATCCTTGAATAACACTCGTCATTTAAATAGCATCACTGAGGACATGTTAAAAATATTGTTACCATAATTCAGTTTCACATGATTTATTCAAATAGATTTTGATCAGATATTGTTTTTCTTTAATAAGTTACATGTAGACTATACGTGTAACCATGGTGTTGTCCTTTGCAATGTATTTTAATAACATAATAGACTCTAGAGCCTTTGAAATTTGCTTTGCAGTAAATTTTGTTTTGTGAAAGACAAAACTCTGTAATGCTTAACTTGATGTATGACCTGAATATTATCACCAGACACAGCTGATTGTATATATAGAAAGTTAAGATGTCAAGATTTATCTAAGTTCTATACAATAATAAATATGCATTATGTACACTAAGAAAGGTTCTTTAAGTATTTTTTGTTTTGGTGGTTATTATATACAAGAAATTGAAATACACGACATCATTATGCAGTACTGTACACAGGGTGCTGATGGACATTAATTATACTACAACCTTTAAGTCAACATGGATGGAACAGTGACAATATTTCCAAGGCGATATGTGAACAGGTGACTAATAATCAAACATGCAAGCTTTTGTGTTGAAAAGAAGTGTTTTTAAGTTAAATAGAACCCTGTCAGGTCCGGACCTCCTGGTGGCACGGCACTGCTGCGACCCGGGCTCCTGTCGCGCGCTGGAGCTTTTGTGTTTTTATGTTTTACGTTTCTTTTTTTTATTTTAAACCACACGTTTTAATCTAAAGACTGCGTATGTTGGCACGATGACGATCCTTGCAAAAGAGACTCACTGATGGCTCTCTGCACTGCGGGAGCCTTCCCACCATCTGACCTGCCGGAGGACATACAAACTACAGAGTCTTCTATTATAGTGTTTACTGAGACGTGGCTTCACCGGGATATTTCTGGCTCTTTGTGAGCTGGAGTATTTTTCTTTAATTCACTCAGACAGAAGTGAAACGTCGGGGGGCATCTGTGTTTTTAACACTGATAAGTGGTGCAGACAACAAAGTACGACTCGACTTCACCTTTTTGAACTTGGGGTGTGTTTTTTATTATAGGGAACTTCAATTATTGCAAACTTAAACTGTCACCCGGTTTTCAACATTACTATAAATGCAGGACAGAATTATAGACAAATGTTACGGCAATGTGAACAACGCTTATGTGAGTAGAGCCAAACCCCAGAGCTTCCAAACCCGGACAATAATACGATGCATCTCATATCTGCTTATGTAACTGTTGTCAAACAGAGCAAACCACAAACCAAGACTGTAAACGTTTGCACTAGTGACAGAATAGACAGATGTTTTCTCCCTACTGAGTGGGTTATCAGCAGAGCGTCATAATGCAGGTGTCTCCAGGTAACGCTGTCCCAGCTCTTCATACTTTCACCAGGGTCACCGCCATCGCATATGAAACAGACATGCAACAATTTTTACAAGGGGTCATTTTACGCATCTCACATAGCTTTTATTAATTGTATAAT
The DNA here is from genome assembly GCF_900634415.1 of Cottoperca gobio. NCBI lineage: Eukaryota > Metazoa > Chordata > Actinopteri > Perciformes > Bovichtidae > Cottoperca > Cottoperca gobio. Next base: position 6,909,963 of record NC_041358.1, on the reverse strand, counting down.
TCACATTAGCATGTTTCATGAAGTAAGTCTATGCACCTCAGTTTTGTTGTTTTGTTTTTTGTCAGGGAGAGAATTCAGCTGAGGGGCACAGTGAACTTTTTGGACATACCTGGACCCCCAAGGCTCCACATTAAGCCGACAGGGACATTCTGCAGACAACTGCTGCTCAAAGTGTACACATATACTGAATATGCTTAAATTATGATATCATATTTTATCAGAAGGTGCACCCAGTAAAGAAATGTGGCATCTTGGGGTTAAATATTTCACTCACCAAATATGAATATATACACACATTTAAAATAATCGTTTTGCTTTTCTTCTAAAGAAGAAAAACGATTATTTTAAATACACTTATGAGAGAATATAATCACAAACTTTAATGAGTCAGGTCTTAGTTCATTTTTCAGAAATGTGGCTTTCGGCTTCTATTCCTGGGAAACGATAGTCAGGTGGGCGTGGACAGAGCAAAAATGTAAACATCTGACATTCACTTCAACTTTGCAGTCAACATTTAAAGCTGCATGCTCAACAACATCTCATAATTTACAGCAAAGCAGGAGTTGGACATCACTGACATTTTTCCAGCGAACCCAAAGCAGCATCAAGAGCTAAATCCAGCTGAACTAAGTAATATTTAGAGAACTGCTGAGTCGAGGAAACAGCTGAATGATGAGGTGAGCAACTGCTTCTGTCTTTCAAGTAATAACAATCATGATGATGTATTTAATATCTTATTATTATTAAGCCCCAGAGATCCAAAACCCTCACTTTTAATAATAATAATAAATTGAAATTATATAGCGTTTTTCGAGACCTCAAAGCCGCTTTACAATAGTAGGGGAAGTGGGGCCAGGGGTTAGGACGAGGGAAGAAAGGGAAAGAGAAAAGGAATAATAATAATAATAATAATAATAATAATAATAATAATAATAATAATAATAATAATAATAATAATAATAATAATAATAATAAGTCACTTGAGTCACTTTTCAGAAAATAATATTTTCTTCTGCTCCGGCTCAGTTTGCTGTTATTTTGCATGTGGTGAAACGCCAAAGTAGCTGCTTGATGTCTTTAGTTTTTTTGGACAAGTCTAGTAGTCTACTCCATTGAGTGTTGACAAGAAACAGGTGTAGACGAAATATGTGTTGTTTTGATGACCTATCATGTACGCAAAGGTGCGTAGTGACACAAGTGACGTTACGCTATCCAGATTTTTGCCGTGCATGCGTACCTGCGTACCAGTTATGTGCACCCCTGAATATATATCTCATCTGGCTTGGGAACACCATGGGATCCCCCAGGAGGAGCTGAAAATGTTACTGGTGAGAGGGAATGAAAAAAGGATGGATGTTTTATTTTCCTTTCCATTCATTTTTCCTTTCTTTGTTTACTTGTTTGCTGTCTACTCAGTGCTTCTTACTCCATTCCTTCCTTCCCTTCTCCTTTTCTCCACATGAGATGAACAGTGGTTATGAAAACATAGCAAACTTCAAAGCATATTACATTAACCTACTGATGATGTGTTTTAATAATTGTTATTTTTATTCTCCATCAGTGCTGCTCAGAGTCAAACAACACTGGTGTCCAAACTGCAGGGCCTGCAGTGCCACTTCACCTGGAATCTGGACACCAGCAGGGCCAAACTTTTACGTTTCAGGGAAAGGTTTGAGGATTTTGGCACCGAGGACGGACACTGCTGGCTGGGTCACATTTACAACCTGCGGGGGTTCATTGAATACAAGCTGGGGTTCACTGAAGAAGCCCAGAGTTTCTTCAACAAGGCTACAGAGGCCTTCTGCCGGATAAGAATTGCAGATGAGGGTCCCTGGTTAGTGGTGAACTATGGGAACCTGGCTTGGCTGCACCACCACCTGGGAGACCCAGCAGAGAGTGAGGCTTACCTGACAAAGGTTGACGCCCTGATGAATGAATATCCATCTCCATCCCAGGACAAGCTCCACCCAGAGATCAGCGCTGAAAAAGCCTGGACTCTCATGAGGTTTAGCACAGATAAAATGCCGCTGGCTCTAGATTACTTCCTGAAGGCCATCGAGATGCAGTCGGACATGGTGGAGTGGAACACCTGCCATATCTTAGGGTTAATGTTTGCTTCAGAGCACAGCAGCACAGCAGTGGGGGCTGACATCTTGGAGAAAATGAGAATCGCCAAAGAAAAGGATCCAGAGAACTTGTACCTCGCAGTTCACTACCTCGACCAATGTGCTAAGAAAGGAGAAAGAATTGAAGATGAAGCACGTGAGCTAGCCAGGGAGGTTTTGAGAAATCCTGTCAGCCGCTACAGTGGTATTAAACCATTACTTATTGTTTACAGAAACTATTTATCTGTTGATGAGGCCATTGATTTGGCAGAGGAGGTTCTGAGAAACCATCCAGATGAGCATTATCTGAAGGGATGTGCTGCACTCTGCTACAGATGGAAGATCGTTGACAATGACAGTCGCCGAACACAAAGCCTGATGGATAGAGCAATCAGTCTCCATGAAGACATGATTTCTCTTTACCCTCATTCCTCACTTAAGAAGAAAATAGACCTTGCACATATATATGCAGAGTCAACTAATGGCCTAGCTAAAGCTGAGCAGATATACCAGGAACTGCTAGAAAGGGATCTTGAACCTGTAGACAAACAGATGCTTTACTACAGCTACGCACAACATTTAAAATTCCATGGACAGGATCGCAACAGGTCACTCAGATATTACATGCAGGTGGCAGAGATACGGCAACAATTCTTCTTTCGTGAGAAAAGCATCAAAGTTCTGGTGAACATTAGAGACAAAGGCAGGGGCAGAATGTGTAGAGAAATAGAGGAGTTTCTGGAAAACCTGCAAGAGCCGGTTACTTATTATTTTGATTACTTACACGTTAATTAAGTTGCACGTTTTTTCTCTCTTGGTCGTGTGGTCCAGAAGGCAGCAACACCCACACTCGGAACATGTAATATACGATCAACTCATTGTTGGTTTTAGTCTATAAATGGCTAACAAACAAAAGAACCTGTATATTTTGAGCTGTCTCCTTTTAAGGCAGGTTTCAACAAGTGTTCATTGAAGACAACACATATCTAAATACCTATACATTAGCACTGAAAAACTGCCAGCTGTAGTACACAAGTGAATAATAAAACTTGGATTTGTAATGCAGCTTAATTTGTTCTATCACCTGAATTACAGCCAAATGCAACTGATTGTTTTCATGTATGTAAGATGTGTCTCAGTTGTACACTCTATAAATACTATGAAATATACATTACTAAGACATTCTGTTGGACGTCAACCAAACTACAACTTTTAAAGCTACTGCCAACATTATATTTGAAAACCTTTGGAGAAGCAAAACATTAGTTAATTCATCGTTTTCCAAAAACTAAAATCACAGTAACACTGAATTTTATGTTTGAGATTTCAGAATAATTCCTTGGAAATAATAATTTGGTACTAATTACAGGGGAAAACAGTAATTTCCTCAAAAGAAATGCTGAAGTTTTTCCCAAGTAAAGATGAATTCATTTATTGATTGATGATTGAAAACTTTATTGGAGCCTTGTTTAATAATATAATTTCCCAAAGACAAAGTATAAATGTTTGCATGTTCAGCCGACCTTTTGGCAATATAGTGTAACATGAAACCCATAGACTGTTGAAAACACAGCTGTAATATTTGTATCATGTCTTATTTTACTTGGCAAAGTTCCTTGTAAATAAAATCCCAGGAGCATCATGTCATGTCATGTCTCGTCGAGTTTGTCGAGTTTTTCATGTTGTAACTTCCTGTTTTGTTGTGTACCTACCTCTTGTTTCTCAATCCAGTTCCCTTTACTTCCTGTCTTGGTGTGGTTTCCCGCCATCTTCAGCCCCGCCCCTGATTGTTTCCACCTGTTCCCCCTCACCTCTTGTATAAATTGTCCTGTCTCCCCTTGTCTTGTGCCAGTTTGTCTTGTCATATCATGTGCAAGTACCAGTTTATCAACAAGTGTGATTTTTCAGAGAAGTTTGTATATCCTCTTAGTGTGCGCTTTGAGTTGATCATCGGATTTATTGAAGTAAAGTATTGTTTTTTACACTTTACATTTGTTTCTGGAGTCGTGCGTTTGAGTCTTCCTTCCCTGTGTCCGAGTCGTAACACATCAATCATGAGTTGCATGTCGTCGTCTTTCCTCTGGATTCAAACAAACTTCCATAAAACACACGACTAAGGAATCAGGGTCTTTATTTCTGACAAATGTCAGGTCAGAGTGTGAAACTCATTCTTAACATACAGAAACACATTTTCTACATTTACACAGATCCAAAAGTTATCAATAATAGCCGTAAGTATCTGAAGACGGGGCGTACTGTAAGATTGCTCTCTCTCAGAGGGTGTGAGAATGAGGCTGAAAGGCTGCAGATGGAGTGAGTGAATATATACTGTCCATACACACTGCTGAGACCGGAGGGCTTTACATTGTAAAATCTTAGACATGTCGGTGGTCCAACATCGAAAATGGAAATGACTTGTAAACTTAAAATTAAAAAAACTCAAATTTCGTACAAGATTTAGAAGCAAGTTCTATGA